>NC_081413.1:189024168-189320785 GCF_030272615.1 Cryptomeria japonica
AAATAGTCCAGAGAAATAGTATAGAAAGGAAATATTATAGTAATAAAATGATAAACCATATTCAAAAGGAAAGAAACTAAACTCCCTACCAGTATGTGCATGTGTGTGATGAAGCGAATCAAATTCAATGCTATTGCAGAAAATGAAAAGTTAACAAATATCAAAGACTGCCAATTCCATATAGTTTCAAATGCCTGGACAAAAAGAACTCTAACATAAGAAGAAGAACTGTAATGTGAGGAATAAAATAAATCACAGAGGAAAAACAATCCGAGTTGTTCAAAAAAAAATCAGTGCTCAGGTTATAAGGGTAAAAATAATCCTGCTAATCACACATTCTATTTGAGCAGCCTTAAAAGAATACAACTGGCAGGCACATTCTGTTTGAGCATCAAAAAGGACCAGTCACAGGCCATGAAATATACTAGTCATGGAATCTAAAAAAACTACAACCATTTTTTCACACAAATCATCCAAGTTTTTGCTATTACTCACAAGCCGATACAGTTTGCAAGTTGGTAAGTAGGTCACCAAGTTTTGCTATTATGGCCAAAATTTATTATCACAAATAACACCAGGAAGAGATCAAGATATTCAAATTTCAGAGAATGATTACACTTATTTAAGATGGATTATCAATTTAATAGGCATTTGTGTATTTTTTGGTAACTTATTTGAAATTTTAAGATTCAAAATTATTGCCAGATTGTCAAGTGGCCCCTGGTCAACTGGTCAAATTGAATGGTTCACAAAGAGACCACCAAGGATCAAGTCTTGCTGAGTCCAACAGTCTACTCTCTAAAAAAATGAGGCTCGGATCAAGTCTTGCTGCGTCCAACAGCCTAATCTCTAAAAAAATGAGGCTAGGATCATGTCCCAGGCAAATTTAGTAGAACAAAAACCCTCAGTCCTTGGTGCTATGCTGAAGGAGATCAATTGTTTGTGCACCCGTAGCACCCAATAACATTGGGCCATGAAAAGATTCGGGATGTTTTGTGATGAGCCCGATTTCAATGGGCTGGTCAGCCAGCCTATCACAGCGGTGTTGCTTAACACCCAGTTAACTTAAGCTTATTTTTTAAGTTTCCAATAAATAAGAAATTGGTAGTTACAAATAAATGTAATTATTGGTAAATGTATCGGTTCCTTCCTTGGGCCAACGTGTAGTTTAGGCTATGTTTTAATTCTTTTCTTGTCTTTTTCCTCCTGACCAACTGTGAGTCGGTGCTTTTGCTCTAAGGCTGACATTTTGTGCTGTGTTAAGCGAATTGACTATTTAAGGAGTGGGAAGCCTCAGTCTTTATCATGCTTGGATGATCATTCGCTTGCCTTTGCACACGCTGGTTCTGGGACGACAAACCCAGGTCCAAGAGCAGGTTGGGACATAGCACCCAAACCTTGCATTTGTTCAGTCTGCGCATTTCCAAATCACTGAACTATCTAATTCTGTTTTCCTTTGGACTTTTGGTCAGATCAATGGTGTCAAGGATTGAGTACAAGTTCGAGGCTAGGCTGCTATAAACTGGGAGGTAATCACAGGAGTCATAGAGATCAAAGCCTGAGTCAAATGCAAATAGAGGCAGTGCGAATACAAACAATATACAGGCACTGTGAGCAAGAAACCATTAAAGCTAAGCACATTCACCCAACAAGGGATATTGGAGTATCGGGCCTGTAGAAATAAAGATTCTAAGCAATCACAGGAAGGACATTCGTTTAAGGGTGATCTCTCAACAGATGAAGCTAGAATAATACCAGAAAACGATGAACATTAACAGCCTCCAGAGATATTGTTGCTTGCGCCTGGGAATGCAAACACCAAACGGATATCGTGCCTATTCAAATCGTACAGGGAATGCATTTGGAATCATATGTTAAATATTTCCTTTCCATTTCCGATAATGAGATTGCATCAGGCTTGAATGTTCATCTTGCACCTATTTTGAGTAATACAAACAGGTGATTATTTTGGCATCCAATACACTCTAGATTTTACTGTTTACTGTTTTTCTGTGATGAATGCCCACTTCTAATATCAAGCAAATTCATTTCCTTTGTTAAATACTGCTGGAATCTGTTCCAATCCTTTTGTGCACAAGTGGGTTTCTTTCATGTTTATCCTCCCAAAACATTTATTACAAAGATACAAATAATTATTTTTAAAAAAAATGTAGATTAAAAATTTGTTAACTTTCTCAGTAATAATCAGCCTTAACAATAGTCCATCGGACAGTGACCTAGAAGTCAGATGGTTCCAAGTTAATAAAGCTTCATAGGTGTGACAGGACAGTTGACAGCTTTCAAAATATCCTTGACTTGAGAGTAGTATGACAAGTAGCTTGGCTTTTCAGGACAGTTGACAGCTTTCAAAATATCCTTGACTTGAGAGTAGTATGACAAGTAGCTTGGCTTTTCAGGTGAAGGAAAATAATATCCTCTGATGAAGACTATAAAAGTGGAATGAGAGAGCAGCCCACTAACAAATAATTAACAGGCCATTTCACCTGGCAGAATGTAATGTCCCCATTTTAGCAGACATGGTTTTTGGGTGATTAGCCTATCATTTTGACCCTCGTAGGCTAATGAGTATGGATAGAGGGTCTTCCGAGGCTTGTATCGTCTCCAAAGTTCAGTGTGTTTCGATCTGGTTTCGTTTGGTATCATTTGGACTTCATTTGCTATACTTACTATTTATAGTAAGTTTGAGATGTTAGAGATGGACCCCTTCTATTTTTAGTAAAGGGGTATGGTCATATGCAGCTTCATCATGTCAGCTCCCAGTTCAGACAGTGTTCAAAAATGTTGAGTATTAATGGAGATATTAATGTTTATTTAGTTTAAATAAACATTAATGTTTTGAGCTTATATTATTTTATATTATAACTTAAGTAAAGGTCCAAGTATCATTAAAGGGGACCATTTAATTAATTAATTGTGGCTCTTTTACCAAGGTGAAATATTAAATGACAAAGTGAAAATATTATATCATTAAATGTCATTTAATATCATTAATTGATTTAATGCCTTATTGGAAAAAATCGAACCTTCATGGGAAATATATATAAGGCTTTTGAAAAGAAATGAAGAGGGATTGATCATTGTTATTTTTTATGAGAAGACTTGTCTCTTGGCTTTGGAGAAGAAGGTGGGGTTTCTGCAGCTTGTCCAAAGTATCGGCATTGGAAAACGTGAAGACTTCATTGCATCAGCAATCTAAGGGTGTGAGATATTCATCTGAAGTTACTCCTAGGGTTGGCTTCATCCAAAAGTTGACATTGTGCTGATTGGAGATTTATTTTCAGATTTAGTGGCATAGTTGAGGGCATATGTATATGGCAGACTGAGAACATCATACAGAGGGTTTATTTGCTGCTACAGTATCGTAAACAGTGCGCATGAACAGTACACTACAGTGCATTTGAACAGTGCGCTATAGTAGTTCAAATTCTATAGAAGGGAATTTAGAAAGGTGTACAACTATATATATTTGACAAGGGCTTTGCATGTGAGGAGAATCAAACCAATATATCAAGGCAGCCATTGAAATTCCAGGTTTTCTTTCTATGGTCATTGTATTAAAAAATCATTACTTCATTGCATCATTTGCTATTATGATTATATCATGAAATACTTGGAGGTTGCATATGTTTAATGGAGATATAAGTTGCATATTCCACATTCATTGTGACATTCAACATTGATCAGCCACTTCGCTTTCATGCCAACTGTTTGCTTAAATGCCTAATATGGCTGTAGGTATACTTTGGGATGCATGACAAGTGTTTGTCTTAATGTCAACTAGCTGTACTAGTTAATTTCAGTCATTACGTGTGTGTGTAAAGGTCTAAAACAGCTAGCATATCATTTCTATAACAACTTTGCATTGTTAGAAGCTTTCCATAACTTCATTTGCAGCCTACAAACCCAAAGAAGACAAATAAAGAATTCACCACAGCGGCTTCAAACATTGAATGCCAAGTGTTTGACAATATTCCTTGAGGGTTCAAATAAGCGAAACAGGGTCAGATTAGCCAAGGGATACTACACAGAATAATTCTTAGCCTTCACAATATTCAATCAGACAGTGGCCTAGCAATAATATATGTCTAAGTTAATACAGCTTGGTGAATCCAACAAAGGAGTTGACAGCATTCAAGCCATCATTGATTTGAGAGTGGTATGCCAAGCAGCTTTCCTTTCTTCGGCTAAAGCAAAATATTCTCCTCTGACAAAGACTCTAAAAGTAGAGTAAGAGAGTAACACACTACTAGATAATTAGCCGGCCATTTAACTTGACAGAATAATCTGCAAAGCAAAAAATCACAATCTTTTGGAAAATCACACAAAATAATAATAGATTTGAAAAATGGAGCTTCCAGTTGAGATCTGCCCTGATTGAATGGCATGCAAAAAAAGAGCATAAATGCAAGACCTTGATAGCGTCAGATGATAGAACAAGTTAAAAGCTTATATATTAATGGAATTGACAAAAATGTAACCTGCGCAAAACATGTAACAGCAACTTGCCCAGTGCACAGTTAGATTGCCTGATGCTATAAAATGGAGACATTACTTTACATTTTTTAGCCATAAAGTAACTGCAAAGAAATGGCATATATATATAATAGTATTTGTACCACAGCATCATCCATAACAATTAAAGGTTACATTAAAGGTATAAAATGGTGGGTGAGCACGAATAGGCAAGCAAAGACAGAAATAAGTAACATAGAGCAGGAAAGAATTGGCACAATGTGAAGGGAAAATGAAAGAAGAGAAGAAAATTGGAGGCAAGCTGAACTGCACAACAGAAGAGAGGCGCGAAAAAGATTTGCTAGTAAAAAGGAGCCATGGAGAAGAACCAAAGCATGATTTGGGAAGAAAACACAGGAGCAGATCAAGAAGATTTAGGTCCCCAAAGGTTCAAACCCAACCATGCGTGTGTAATGTCCCCAATTTTCTAAGTGACAATTAATTAAATTGATTTTTATTAAGTTGTCAAAAAGCAAATAAAGTATTTAAATGATGACTTAATATTAATTAATTTAATTAAATATTATTATGTCACTTTATTAATAAAGTTCTCCAAACTATAATAAATATTTTAGTCAGCCAGGTCAGCCTAATGTTCTAGATGCTTCTTGGAGTTCTTTATAAGGAAGCCGAATGAAAGAAAGAGGGCATGCTTGATATGATGTTTCTGATCTGATAAATATTTTGGTGAATTCTGGAGACGAAAACCTTCAGGAGTTCAACAGAAGGACTAGACGAAAACCTAGTTCTTCCTAAGGGGTGGATTCGCAACGGAGTCTACATCAGGGCAAATTTGTGAAGTCTTCATTTGAAGACAAATTTGACAGTAATAAGGTTATCTTCTGATCTGAGATTTCTGTTTATTGCTGCTGCATCTTGGATTGAGGATAAAATCAGTGTTGGAGACTCAGATCTGGGAACGTTTACTGCTGCAAATCCTTCATTTCTGAGTTTTCTACAGACAGCTGTTATAGGGCATCAATTTCAGACTTAGAGCTGGTCAATTTGGGAACCTAGCATCACTTTGGAAGGACGGCCAGGATTAGAAAAATACTCTGACCCAGATCTGGACTAATTTGGTATGAGATTTGCACATTTATTTGATGGATAGATCTAGAATTATCTACAGCTGCAAACCATCAATTATCTAGGGCCATTTTGAGGGTCGGCTAGGTTTTGGAAATTATTCTGAACCAGTTTCGAGGTTTTTTTGGTACTAAATCTGCATATTTATCTCTGCAAGACATTGTATCTCAGTTTTGTAAATTTTGGGCAGTAAAAAGGGCTTTTTATTGTATTTCCTAGCTCAGAAGTAATCCAATATCTATATCTTTTAGCTGCACAAATCAGATCTGAAATCTAATCAGAATTCTGGTTTTGAAATGAAAATATTTACATGCAAATAAACTTACAGATTTTGTGCCCTAGTTTGCAGAGATTATTGTATTCTTTTTAGTATCATATTTGGGGATATTACAGCGTGCAAATAAAATCCCTGTCATTCCAAAGGTCTTCAAGCAGAATAAAGCAATTTCCTTGGATTTTGAGTGCTCCCTCACCCAAATCAAACCAAGCACCTTCTTCATCAAGTGGGCAAGCTACTTGGCCATCAAGAACAAGAGTGCAGAAAAGGTGCAAGATGCAATGGGGCAAGGACACCAAAATAGAATGTATGCCAAATGGTTTCTTCTTGGTTGAATGTAATTCATGTGACAAAAAAAGAGGAGATTCTTAGCAAAGACCCTCTCCCTATGGACGGTGTGGGGTTCTACGTGAAAGATTGGGAGCCCAATTTCAACTTGCTCACTCATACCCTAACAAAAACCCTAACGTAGATCAGATTATATAATTTACCCTCAGAATATTGGGAACTGGGCATCCTCACAAACATAGAAAACTTCTTGGGATCTGTTGACGTGTATTTTGTACACAATCATACACAGAATAAAGTACCTAAAGGGTACCTTATCCTCTCTTGAATAAAGCCTCTGATTGCTGAAGATATCGCAAAAAAGGATCAATCAGGGTGACTCCAATGTTCTTTTATGTAGGGTCTCTACGTGTGGATAAGCTCTTTGTGGTATGATGTGATTTGCTGGAATCACAAGGGGACTTACATTTGATGCCTGAACTTCTGATTTGCTTTGAATATTGCTGGAACACAGGGTCTTACTATCTTAGATTTGAAAAAATGGAAAAAGGATGAGGGCGAAGAGAGGATCTAATCCTAATACTAAGAATGTAGGAGCAATGATTGATCTTTGATGAAATTCTAACTAGGTCTTGTTTTGACATCGCAGGACCATCTCCACAAGGCTAGTGCGATCTTCGAAGGAAAACTTTATGATGTTCAAATCATCACTGCAAGCATAGACACCATCAGGTTGATGCATATCAATGAAGAAGCGATAATTGAAGTTAAGCTTAAGCTGAATGATTCCAGTTGACTACGCAAGGCAAGTCTGCAATCAACAAACTGCTAGTAGTATGGATATACGAATTTCACCATCAATCAAGCACATTTCTTCCACTCATCTAATAACATGAAATCAAACATGAGAAGTATAAAGACCATGCAAATTGTCGAATCGACCCATAAATTTCACCATTTCTTCAATGAAGTTACAAGTCTTTTACAACAACCTCTTGGCAACAATCTTTGCCTTCTCTCTCTACTCTACTCTAATTGCTATTCTAATCACCTTCTAACTACTCTCTATTCACTAACTAACTCTAACTCTCTCTAATCACCCTTTACAAATGAAATGCCAGGGCTAATATAGTGCCCTCAATACAATTCGATGGCTTAGATCAATTCGAGATCAATGGCCAAGATTCAACAATGAAAACCCTAATTAGGGTTTGTTACAACCATTACATAACATTTAATGCTTGACCAATGATAAAATTGTATTGCTTGGACACATGTCCTTTTCTGGAAAATTCCACTAATGAATAGCCGGGGTAGGTTCATTGAAGTTTGTGCCACCTTCCATGAGTTAGGTACATTGAATCTGGAAATGCTGAGGTGGGCCACACTGATTGGAGAAGTGATGACTAGGATGCCACCTCGTTTGACACTTGGAACTTGGTAGATATTCAACTTGATGTTGTTGAGAAGCTAGCTTTAATTAATTTTTTTATTTTTTTTGAACTATCTGCTTCTCCAACGAACCCTTTGCTCTGACTTCTTGTGTCCTTGATTTGCAGGATGATGATGTACCTCGCCTTGTAATACTGGATTGGAGAAGGTCGCCCTTGTCCTTGCTTGATCGTCCCAGAACAGACCGTCCTTGATCCGGCTTGATTTTCCTTGATGAGATCTCCATTTGATGCCTACACAACATTTCAAAATTAGTAACATGATTTTGCAATGAATAACTAGATTAGAGATTAAATTTAGGAAACTTCATGATAAGTCCTTGAGTTATCATTTCCTAAAAAACGATTGAGCTATCACAATTCAAAATTTCAAAATTCAAACTTTAAGGCTATGACGATCAAAATTCAAAATTAAAACAAGGGATCTTGCCATACCTTACTTGAGAGCTAACTCAAAAAATGCAAAATGAAGAAAATCGCCTAGGCAAAAATTAATGTTTGAAACTTTCAACGTGATCTCCTTCAAACGAGCGATCCTCTTTAGTAATTCGCCACCTTTGGGGGGGGTCTTCAATGTAGTCTTTGGCAAGTTCGCCCCACTTTAACTTCAAGTTCGCACTCCCTTTGCTAAATTCGCACTTCTCCTTTATGAAATTCACTCCTTGTAAATACAAATCGCACCTCTCTTTGTCTTCTCCAAATCGCATATGAATGAAGGTGAAATGATGATTTGAAAATGAAATTATCACCTTCCCTTTATAGGCGCTTACCCCATGCATTACCTTAGGCCAACTTTTGCAAAATAAGGTAATTAAAAGCAATTTTAAAATAAAACCAAAGGCCGACTTTGTAAGAATAAAACAAGTAAATCCAAGCGCTCCAAGTTTTCATTTAAAATAATAATTAATTAATTAAATGCCATCGTTTTTAATTAATTCGTTTTTTTTTTTAAATAGGCAAAATTAATCAATTAAATGCTCATGCGTTAATTTTTAAATGCTATCAATTGAATATTCCAATTTATCGATTTTTCTAGCATTTAATAAAATTCAAAAAATGTTTTAACGCCAAAACTTGGAGATGGTGGAAAGATACAAACCATTATCGCCCTGGTCCCTGACTGAGGGACAGGAGCGAACTTCCATTTTAGCCTTTGATTTTCGCCTTTGACGTTCAAAATCTCCATCTTTACGTTGAAACTGGCATTTTCGCTAAGAACCTCGAGCTTGATTGATTTGATTTTGTGGATGAGTGCCTCCTGAGGTTGATATCGCCCTGGTCCCTTGGTGAGGGACAGGAGCGATCTTGGTGTTTTCTCCTTGATCTTGCTTCTTCAATCACCAATCTTCATTATATGGCAAGCAATGACGTTATCCCTTCCCTTCATGCATATTCTACTTGTCGTTAACAAGGCATATTCGATGTTTAAATGGTTTTCGCCCTGGTCCCTTGGTGAGGGACAGGAGCGAATTTTATGCTTTAGCCAACATTTGCTATCTTTCAACCTTTGCTTCTTGTTCATTGCCTTCCAAATGATATCTTCGACCTTGTGCAACCTTGTACGTCCTTGACTTGGCATGATTTTTGAATGAACTGGCTAATAAAATGAATATCGCCCTGGTCCCTTACTGAGGGACAGGAGCGAATTTGGACTTGTAGGCTCCATCACACTTTGTTAACTTCAAAAATTATCTTCAATAGACTCATTGTGTCCCCTTTCATTCATCCTTGGCCGGGAGTTTGTTCAAACTTGGCGAGAAATTGACCTAAGGCAAAAATCGCTCTGGTCCCTGACTGAGGGACAGGAGCGCCTAGGCCAATTTGAGTCTCCTATTGATGTCTTGTAATCTTCAATTTGTCTTCAACGGGTTCATTTCATCCTCCTTTCTTGCTTCAAACTCAAAACTTGCTTGCTTTTTGCCCAAAACATGCCTCATGAGGAATTTCGCTCTGGTCCCTGGGAGAGGGACGAGAGCTATCACTGAGTTCGCCCTGGTCCCTGGCTGAGGGACAGGAGCGATTTAACTTCTAGGTCAAATTTTCCTCACGTTTGCGCCTTCAAATTATATTCAACTGATGAAGCATATCTCCTTTGATCTCCTCAAATCATCAAATTGTTCAAATCCTGCAAGGACAAGGCAATGTTTGATTTTGAGCTCCGGTCCTTCACTGAGGGACAAGAGCGATTTTTACTCCTGGCACATTTTTGTCTTTGCGAAATTCTTCAAATTATATTCAACGGAAAGATCATGCCTCCCTTTACCACTTCCACTCTGAAATTCGTTTGGATCCTGCAAGGACAGTAAGATTTTGAGAAACGAGCTCCGGTCCTTCACTGAGGGACAGGAGCGATTTTGCTCCTACAGGCCAAAATATCATGATTTTAAGATTTTAATCACTTCACAAGGCAAAAACAAGACCTTTCCGATGCCCGGGATCAAATATCAAAATTTTCAAAAATTTGGTCAAAATCACTCAATTGGACAAAATTCACAATTCCCTTATTAACACTTAGACAATTTTGGACTCTGCATTCAAAATTCCAATCGAAACTAGACCAACTCACTTAGCCTCTAGCGAATTCACTTTATTCAAAATTGCATCCTACGAGAGGAAACTCAAAAAGCTCTCAAGACCGACTGGACCCTGGCCTGAAAACACAGTAACGGAAACCCTAAGGGTTGACCCTAATCCAGACAACTGACAAACTACCAAAACCCTAAAAAGCAAAGCGAAAGGCGAGCAAAAATGAAAAAAAAGAGGGGGTCCCCATTTGCAATGGGGCGATGTGTGAAATGGTCACAACAGGATCCTTCATCAAGATGGATGGGATAGCAATGCAGGGATATATGCAAGAATTTTTGTTACAATAAACTCAGAGAGCCTGCCACTGCCAGAGACAGAAATTATAACAGAGGCAGGATAGTGGCTACAAAAGATTAAAGTGGGAAGAGTACCAATATAGTGTAAGAAATGCCATCCCTTCACTCAGGGAATGGAGAATTGCTAGAAGGAATTGGGGGCCAAGCCCCCAACAAGGAGAGGGAATACAAGGATGCACTTATCAAAAGCCAACTGAAACACAAGGAAACCAAGAACTGTGCCCTATCCACCCCCAGCCACCCAAGAGATGGAGGACTACCTGCTCAAGGAAACAGCAGGTAACATGGGAGAGAAATCTGCCTTTGATATTGCAAGAGAACTCTTTGGGTTCATGGAGGATGATGGAAGGAATGAAAACCTTCAGCTGGAAAGAAACACCCTTGAATAAGGGAGCTCCAATTCAATTAATGGTACAAAGCATTCAGGCAAGTGAATCCTAGCATGTAAAGCAGACATTTGACATCTAACATTAGATTCATCCTGATAAATCTCTATGGGTATGGGTCATATACCAACAAAAGAGTCTGGGATCAAAGAACTGCCTTCCTCCAAAACAGTAGACAAAAAAATCATGATACTTGGAGGGGATTTCAATGCAACACCAGATGCGACAAAAAAATGAGGTCTAGACATTATAAAACAAAAAATGATTTCCAGTATTATGTCAATAGCAATCATCTACAAGACATTGCCCCAAAGAATGGTTGCTTCACTTAGACGAATAGAAGACAAGGCTTCACAAATATTGCAAAAAGACTGGACCACTTTCCATTATTCAGGGACTGGTCCCAATGTCCCTTGATTCATAAATATTCCATCCTCCCAATTTCAAGTTCTGATCACTTCCCCCTTCCCCTGATGTTCACCCTAGTTCAAGACCATCAATGAGTCCTTTCAAATTTGAAAACATGTGGCTAAGGGACCCAGAGTTGATTAACAAAATCCAAGTCTGGTGGGCAATTTTGCCCAGTCTCAGACATTAAATTATTCCAATTTAACTAAAATGAAATATCATAGAATGGCTAAAACTACTTTTCACATTTCAAGAACACTTTTGAAGAGAAAGCAAAAGTGAAGGCAGAAATGATCATTCTCATTGAGTTAATCATCAAGGATGGGATGGACCAAGAGACAAATCAAAAGGAGAAAGAATTGAAAAGTCAACATGCAGACTAGTGAGATAAAAGGTATATTGGAGGAAAAGATACAAGGGATGTTATTAGCTCAAAGAAGGATATAGGAACACAAAGTTTTTCCATAGCTCCACAAAACAAAGGAGAAATATAAACAGAATCTCGAGCATCAAAAGCGGTAATGGGAGAATATTGGAGAAGTAAGATGAAATTAATACATTGGCAGCTAACACAGATAGGTAATCCCAAGATGATATCCCAAGGAATATTCCACGCTTGGTATCCCCAAAACAAAATGATGTTAGCTCAAAGAAGGAAGTAAGAACACAGTTTTTCCATAGCTCCACAAAACAAAGGAGAAATCTAAACAGAATCTTGAGCATCAAAAGCAGAAGTGGGAGAATATTGGAGAGATGAAATTAATGCATCGGCAGCTAACACAAATAGGTAATCCCAAGATGATATCCTAAGGAATATTCCAAGCTTGCTATCGCCAAAACAAAATGCATTTCTCAATGATCCATTCACAGAAGAAGAAATAAAGCTGATAGTTTCCTGAATGGCTCTGGATGGAGCCCCAGGTCCGGATGGTTTACCTACTGGCTTCTTTCAAAAATGCTGGAGCATAAATGGAAAGGATTTGCTTGCAGTTGTGGACAAGTCCAGGAAGAAAATCATAATGCTCAAAGATTTGAACAACACATTCATACCGGTCATCTCCAAGAAGACCATAGTAGAAACAATGAATGATTTTTATCCAATCTCTCTGTGCAACACATCATATAAAATAATATCCACAACCATGGCTAACAGACTCAAAGTGATATTGCTAAAAATCGTCTCAGAAGAGCAGAGTAGCTTTATTCTAGCCTGTTCAATTTCAAATGGAAAAATCATAAAGCCCATGCGGCCATTCACACAGTCAAAACCAACAAGACAAAAAGAATGGTAATGAAACTCGGCAGCAAGAAGACCTATGACTAAGTAGATTGGCAATTCCTAATAAAAGTAATGGAAACATTTACAAGGAGCTTGACTGGATTCTTAGTTGCATTTCAACACCCGATTTCTTTGTTTTGGTCAATGGAAGCTTGTGGGAACTCTTTACTTCATCTCAAGGACTCAGGCAAGGAGATCTGCTATCTCCACTCCTCTTCATAATAATGGTTGAGGCTCTGGCATGTCATATTCAAGAAGAAAACTCAAAGGGGAGATGGGGAGGCATAAAAAAAGCACCAAACAGAGGCCCTATAATACATCAGCAATTTGTTGATACACTCCTATTTGGCATATCCAACGGAACAGAAGCAAGAATCATGAAAGACACGCTTGATTGTTACTATCAAGCATCATGACAAAAGCATTAACTAGAAAATCAATTTTTTTCTTCTTCAATATGGAACCAAGGCAGCAGATAGAGATAACAGCCATCCTAGGTTTCAAAATCAACCAACTCCTGCGCAAATATCTTGGCATTCTTTTGTTGTAGGCTCAGGTAAGCCATCGCTTTGTGCACCTCACTTAACAAGTTGCAGAAATAAAATGACTTCATGGAAAGGCAAATGGCTATTATCTGCAAGTAGAATTCTGATTCTTACAGTAGTTATATCAGTAATCCTGATCTTCATAATGTCATGCCTAAAAGTGAAATAAAAACATTGAATCCACAAATCAGAAAATGTGGAACTCCTTTTGGAAAGGAACTTTGGAGGACAAGAAATTCCCATTGATTGCATGGGATATATATTCCAAGTCATAAGCTTAACTTGGCCAACTTCTACAAAAACAAATACTACAGCAAATCCTCCCAATGTATTGATTGTCTAGAACTTACTACTATCCTGTAGACATATTATAACTAAGCATATCATATGGGAAGTCAAAGATGGTAGAAGGGCCTTGTTCTGAGAGGACTCTTGCAATGGATATCCAGTCTCAAGGAAATCCCCAACATAGATGAAGCAAGGCAAACATTAGAGTTGGAACTTAGATTGGAGAGTGCATGATTACCTTTTGATAAAAAAAATGGGGGGAAGTAAGAAGTGGGGTTGGAAGAAGTTGTAGGGTCTAAACACCCCAAAAGAGCAAATTGTTCAATAGATACTGTACACTTAGTAGTTTTCTTAGGGCAATTAGGCACATTTAGTTTAGAGGAGTTAGGAAGGCAATTTACATTCTTGCTAGCCATGATAGTACTCAGAGAGAACTAGATAGAAAGGCATGCTGGGAAGGAAAGAACCGAACCAGCTGCAGAAAATCTGGGACAAGAGAATGAAATATGTGACAATAGGAGTGAACTTGAATCTCAGTGAGCACACACGAGGAATCAGGAGGAGAAAATCACAGCAAACAAAATCCCCAAAAGAAAGCATTGTCCAAAAGAAGACCTTTATTATCCACCAAAGAATTGAATGAAAAGCAGCACACTGAAAAACAAAGTTATATATAGTGAGCAACCGATCCGAAGAGAAAAAAATGTGATGGGCCTTCAAGTGAATTGCCATGTACTTCAAAACAAGAAGAATGACAATGAAAAATGGATAGAAAAAAATGTGATGGGCATGCAAGTGAATTGCCATGTACTTCAAAACAAGAAGAATGACAATGAAAAATGTGTTTAGTTTTATAATTCTGTATATTTCTTTAAATTTTTGAAATAATATGTATATGTACATACATGTACGTATGTACCCGAACCCACATACCCAAGGGCAAAAAAAAATTGCCCATACCCACATACCAGGTTCTCATACTCGAACCCATGCCCAAATCCGAACCAATAACTTAGTTCTTGGGATAATGAGATTAATGAATAATTAGAAATAATATGTTTAGTTTTATAATTCTGTATATTTCTTTAAATTTTTGAAATAATATGTATATATACATGCATGTACGTATGTACCCGAACCCACATACCCAAGGGCAAAAAAAAATTGCCCATACCCACATACCAGGTTCTCATACTCAAACCCATGCCCAAATCCGAACCAGTAACTTAGTTCTTGGGATAATGAGATTAATGAATAATTAGAAAGGCCTTAAGATCCCCCTTATTCAAGGAGTTGGGGGGGTTAATCCCATGTCAAATACAAGGTAGAGAATAAAGTGGACCCCCCATATGTAGGGTGGTTCAAACTCAATTTCAATTGAGCATCAAGACGTAACCCAGGCGGGAGCTAGTTGTATAATCAAGGACCATGAAGAGATGATGGCAAATTGAAGCAGCATCAAAAAGACTTATGCCTGGTATGAATAATGAGGCAAAAGCATAAGGCAAATGGTGGCCCTCCAAACCTACAATCATTATGAAGTTTAACACATGCACATTGAGGGAGATTCAAAGGTTATTATAAGTACTATAGGAAATAAAGCTCCACAGAACTGGAAATTAAACAACATTCTAAAAATTGGTTGGCCCCTTATCAAATCTGAATAAAAGGCAAATAGTGTTCCTAGGAGAGATTTCCAACCTCAAACTCAGGTTTCCAAGGTGAAAGCAATGATAATGCTACATGCGATTAGGGTCACTCTTGGCGAACTTTTTCTGACAATGGCTCATAGATATGAGGTCAACACCGACATCTCTTACATGATTGTCACAGTTCTTCTTAAAGTTGAGAAACCAAGGATATTAAAAGATTGTCTCGGAATTTGTAATTAGGCCGCAATGACGATGAGGGATCCGGGCTATTCTTGGCGATGTTGTGATGGGCTATGGCTTCCACCCTAGCACGGGAGTCTCAATACTGTTCCACCCGGTCCATGGATAACATTTGTAGTTGCTGCAGTTAGTCAAAATGAAACCCTTCATAAGCACCAAGCCAAATGTGGCATCGAAATTCTGAAATCCAACACTGGGACAGCCCCCTCACAGAACATAGCCTGGTCATATCCGTTTGAGGTTGGTAGCTCAGACAGCAGCATGGAGGAGGAGATTGAACCAGAATTTCAAGCATGAAATATAAGATTCCTGATAATATGTAATGGGCGAACATATAAGCCCAATATAGTTAAGAAAATCTATATAGAATCTGCTGTATAAAGCAAATATAGGAGATATACAAGCACCCTAAGGGGCATTTTTAAACAGGCCCTCCATGATGGAGCTGACAAAAAATATAAATTTTTTTTTGAAGGTAATACAAAAAATATAGTGTAGCGAGCAGTGAGCTCTTGTCATTGAAATGGCATGTATCGTCAGCATATCAACTATGCTCAAAACATAATAACACCTTTAATTTCATTTAATATCCATATTGCCTCTGAACTCCAAAAATCATTTCTAGCAGAATGGACACATGTTTTGTCATGTCCCCACCACAACACCAGCAGATTACTACAAAGAAACACTAAATCACACTCTTCAAGGGAAGAAGAGACTCCTATATACTGATCGGAACCTTGAAAATAATGTAACACTTAGCAAATACTGGCCAGCAATCCTAAATACTGGTTGAACATTCTTATATTAAATGCTAGTTGGTTACACTTACAATAATCCCGGTCAGCAGCCAGGAAATAATTAATTAATAATTACATAATGCTTAGAAAGGGCAGCGCTTCTTGAAGGGTCATATCTCTCCAAAGTCCAAACTGTGGGGTCATGACCCAACCACCAATGAGGGCATAAAAGAAGGAAATCACATTGGGTAAAGAGGCATGGAATGATCAAATAGAAAATAAAGAATAAGAAATCTGGGCATCAAATGACTGGAAAACAACATTTGATCTGAAATCAGAAATTCAGACAAATGAGGTATTGAAATCTGATCTGGATAAGAAGGCAGTAAGAAATTAGATTATAGAACAGTGGTAATTTGAATTATAAGGCAGTAAGATACAGCGAATTTTATATTTCTGCAGTAGTTGGCATGCCACATATCTGAATCCAATATTTATTAGTTTGTGAATTTAGTAAAGAACATATTTATTTTTTTAATTAACTTGCCAATCCATCAAGAATCTTAGGATTAGTAATTATTCATTTGATTTTCATAAAGCAATTAGATTAGGAATTGGCAAGGAAACATAATAGGGAGGTGCAGAAGTACAGGTTCCCTCAATGGGTTGCTTGTGGGCCAAGGGATCAGATTGACTTGGTTGGTTGTTTGGTGCTCTTGGGCTTAGTTGTGGAGGACAGTCTCCTGGCGCCCTATTGTGCTCTCCCCTCAAGTTTCTAAAATGGTTAGTTATCGGGAATAACTTATGGTGTGAATGTTTACAATAGGAATCTTGATTATCATTTTGTTTGATGTTAATTGATTATTTTCCTAAATTCAATTGCCATTGCATTATTTAGTGAAAGAATACTCTTGTAAATAAATTGTATTATTGGATTTGTTACTTTTAGCAAAAATCGGGTATATCCCAAAGACGGGCAATACATGTTTCTTACAACACCTTCCAGCACCCTATTGTGCTTAGTTGTGGAGGACAGTCTCCCAGCACCCTATTGAGCTCTGCCTTCAAGTTTCTGATATGGTTGGTTATTAGGAATAAGCTACAGTGTGCATGTTTACAGTATGAATCTTCATTACGATTTTGTTTGATTTTAATTGATTATTTTCCCAAATTCAATTGCTATTGCATAATTTCGTGAGAGGATACTCTTGTAAATAAAGAGTATTATTGGATTTGTTATTTTTAGCAAAAATCAGGTATATCCCAAAGAAAACATCTCCCCGTCGATGAAAACTTTCAGAAACTCTTGGGGAGAGCTTGAAAGCTCCCAGACCTGTCTACATCAGATTCAGATACATTTTCCACAGTTCCAATATGCTTTCTGAGAACCTTCAGAGGTTTCAAGTACTGATATCCAGCTTTCTTTATATTTTAAGGGTTTGCAATCCCATTTTTTAGAGTTCCCGACAACATTTCCAAGAGTTCCAAAAAGTTGGAAACGTTCTTAATGCCATTTCCCTACATTTTCTGAAGTAGTCCATCACAGAGTTTCAGTGATTCCCAGAACTAGCGGATAATGCTGCCAGTATTTGAGTTTCTAAATTTCCACTACACATTTTATTTTTGATGGAGAAAATGTCACGACCCCACCATGAACAAGAAGACACACACTTGGAAAATCGTCTTAACCTATGACTTCACGATTTTCCCATAAGCGTGGATACAGGCTAGTGGCCTACAGCAGCATTGAGGCATCAATTCCCACAAATAATCAAGTGTATTGCCCCAATTCTATAGCAGATTAAATAACACATAATGCTCAAGGCACCCCAGTCACCGTAGAGATTAATACAAACACTTCCGGCTAGTAAAAGATGATTTCCTTTGTGCGACTTGTTGAATCTAGCAACCTCGATTAATGAGGTATGATTATTAATGAATGATCTCATTTTAACAAATGAAACCACCAAAAGTGAAGGGACAAAGGTCATAAAGGAAGCAGGTGTCACTTGAGAAGAGTTGCATTCAGATTACGGGACGCAACCTCTTGCTCTCCCTGGAAGATATAAAAGACCACTCAGTGCAGAAAGGGATGACATAGAGGAGGAGACAAGGAAGTAACAAATCTAAGAAGCATCATAAACTGATTTCAGAATTAAAGAAAGGAAACCAGCAAACTTTGATAATTGCAAGGACAAGATTTAGGGCAATCCCAATAGGGGGCATTACAGAAAGATAGTTTTAATTTGATATATTTGATCCAAGGGAATTACTGAATTTGAACCACAACTAGCCCAAACATATTTAGAGTAAAGGAAAAGCACTTTAGCTAAAGCCCAAAGAAAATGACACAAAAATTAAAATAATTGATTGCTATTCCTTTGATCCCCCTTCATGCAATAATATCATAGTTGGCTTTGATATCGTGCCTTGTGGATCCCCTACAGATTGTGGTGTAATGTCCCCAACTCAAAACATGAGGCTTAACCATGCATTACCTGTCCTTTCCTTGGATAGGGTTTTAAATGGAGCATCAGATTGGGTTTGCAACGAATTCATGGTTAAGATTAAATTGTTCTTTTAGGAGTCATTCTATAGCATATTAGGGTTCTCTTGGAGCTCATTTTGTGATCAGAATTTTCTCTATAGTTGCTGCACTCTCTTGGCTTGAGGTTTGAAACCCTTGAGTAACCCTGGTTTCAGAAAGACATATGGGCTCCCCCTAGTCAGTAAGGTGTGTTTCGATGGAAGGGCTTTGGTCTATGATGCTCTAGCACATCATTTTTAGAGCTGCCTATTCTTATTAGGTTTTGGAGACCATTTTGGAGGAGTGATTCAGAGGAATCAGAACCAGATTTGCACAACCTAGAGTATTATTTCTGCATGTTCTTGAGCATCATTGAAGTTAACATCAACAAGGACGAGTGTGTCGTCATGGTGAGACCCAGTGCTGATTTTCTGAGGGTTTTGGTAAGGGCAGTTAGGGATTTGAGGGCATTTTCTGAGGTATTTGGGCATTAACCTGTACACTGCTGATTACTTTCATATCAAAGATATAATGTAAGCTGTTTCTAAAATTTCTGGGCTGTTTTAGTGTGTTTTCTGTAACTTTTTGACATTAAAAAAATTTCTATAAATTCCCAAAAAAATAGGATCAATATTCTGAGTACAGATCTGAATTTAAGATTTATATATTCGCAAATAAAATTTCAGAATCTTCAATTGCATATTTTTTGAAAGATTATTGTTTTTGCATTATCCCTTCCATTTGGGGATATTACATGCGCTTGTTATCTATACTTAAAAGCTATATATTAGTGTTGTGTAACCCTCTATTTGGCATTTCATTCTAAATTAGTAATCTACTTATGTAGGTTGCATATAGGATGTGAACATGGAGCTGCATCATTTTCTTTTATGTCAAGGACCGAAATCAACAATTCGGAATTCATAGGAAGAAAAATGAAGTCAGACCAACAACATGTGTATCAAGATTGAAACATACCCTGCTTGCCACTAAAACGAACTACAACAAATTTTCCCCATTTGCAGTTGCGAAGTTCATAGGGACCATCTACCTTAGCGTTAATTCATAAATGGAACATGCTCTGTCAGATCACACAGCCATAACTACGAAAAAAGATTGCCATGAGTTTGAGTGATTGATGGGCTATGTAGCAAAGATTTTCATTTTTATAAAATTACTTCTGGCAAAGAAAAACACTTTCAACGCAGAGCCCAGATTCAAATACTCATGCAGCATAGGTAAGTGTTGATACAGGGTGAAAACCAACATCCTAATGACAAGACCAAGTACATGCCCCACGGTGACGAAGATGTGGGAGAGCACCCCACGGTAATGGCATCTAAGCTAAAATTCAACCAAAATAAAGGGAAAAATCAGAGATAAGATTGCTCTTCAACGAAACTGCATGGTGGAAAGAATTTTAATGCTATTTGACGTCGCTCTAATCTGGAAACAATTTGATCTTTATAATGGATTGTGAAAGCTTGAAGTCACTGAAGATATCCTTCATATTCCAAAATTAAAAAGATGAAAATAATAAAACCAAAGACATTCCACGGAAAAAGACGACCTATATCTTTGATTATTTATTAATCGGGTTAAAAGATCAGAAAACCCTAAAAACTAGAAACCTGCAATTTATATGGTTCTAGATTAACACCAATTCCATTAAACCCGAATGCTCGGCCTAATATTTTATATTTTCAGAACCCTAAGGTTTGAGGGTTTAAGGTGTAAGGGAAATTTAGCGTACCTTTCTGCGGAGGTTGTAGCGGTGCCATTCGGACTTGTAATGGAGTCTTTGCGCCGCCTCTTCTTCGAACTCTGCATTACACGCATTACAAGTTAACAGCGGCATCATTACCAAATTTATCTTCTTGTGCTTTCAATCGAATTTTAATGTGTTCTGTTCTTTATTTTTCTGGTCGTTAAGCCGATTCGCTAATGTTGGCTTGCCTCTTTCACTGTGTGAGCGATAAAACGAAGCGTGATGAAGAGGATATGTGCCATATATTAGGGCTGATATTTCAGAGCGCGTGTAGTTTTTATTTTTCTGTTTTCGTTTTTAGTAAATGGATGGAAAATTTCAAAGAAGCTGACATCGTCGCTTACGAACTCTTGAGGATTGTACTTTTTTACTTTTTAATTGAAAAGAAATGAATGATTGAAATTTTAATTAATTAAAGTAATTAACACAATTAATTTATACAAAGGAGTTGAATAGTCTTAATAAAAATGTTGAGATATTTAAAGAAATCAATGATGTGATAAACGGACATTTTCTTATAGGATGGGCTTTATAGTCTAACTCAAACATATGTTATTAAATTTATGACTATTAAGATTCAGCGAAGTAAAAAATGATCTTTACCACATCAAGGTTCAATTCTACACCTATAACTTTGATTTATGCACTTACAACCTGTTGTGACCTTTTCACACATCGCCCCATTGCAAATGGGGACCCTCTCTTTTCCTGCTTTCTAGGGCTTTTGTTAGTGTCTCGTGGCCTTCCGCTTCAGTTGTATCAAGCCTTGCTCAGTTTTGAACGGTTCGAGTCCTAGAGATTAAAAATTAGTTTTTGCAAGCCGAGTGATAATAGAGTCTGGATACTGTCAAAGTGCCTAGAAAAGCCAAAGGACGAAGAACACAATTGATTTGAACAAATTTGGACAACTTTCTATTTTTAGAAAGTTTCATTTTTTGCTTTTTTTCTATTTTTTAGGAAGTTTCGTTTTTGGCATTTTTAGCCCAATCCCCAGTATGGCTATTTTTAGAAAAAAATTCCTATTTTTTAGGGATGCTTGATTTTTGCTTTTTCGGAGTGGGGACCTAGGGTTTGCACTAATACCACTGACCTACTTCGATCACGATCAAGAATTTCCAAGTTTTGACCTAAAAAGCTAGGTTCCTACATTTTAGGGGTCATTATGCTTCAAATGGTTTGCCTGAGTATGGATTTCAAATTTCAAGTTAATCTGGTTAAAATTGATAAAATTGTGAAATTTTGAAATTTTCCAAATATTTTTCTAAGTTTGCCTAATGAATGACGTTGAGTGTTATGGCAGGTGATGAAAACTCCACCCAAGCTATGAGGGAGATAGAAGTAAAGTCTGCCATGCTTGAGAAGTGAAGAAAGTTCGCCATGCTGGTAGAGATATCATAAAACTCCGCCCTTGGTGAAGGTTTCCAAAGTTCGCCTTACTTGAGGAGGTAGACTAAAACTCCGCCCTCCAAGCAAGGTCAAGTTGAGAAGGCATGAAATTCCACCTTGCCTAGAGCCTCCAAGAGTCTGCCTTGGAGGGAGCACAAAACTCTACCCTATCCTGGAAGAGGTCATTCAAAACTCCGCCCTCCTTGGTGTCCTTCCAAAACTCCGCCCTATGGAGATGCTTCAAAAATCCACCCTTGGTGAGAGCCTAATAGAGTGAACATGAGAAAGTTCGCCATAAAATTGGAAGTCATCAAAGTTCACCATGTTGGTGGTCATGCCTTCCAAAGTCCGCCATGGAGAGAGCACAAAAGCCCGCTTGCTTGAGAAGCCTTCAAACCCCGCCCTCCAAGCAGCATCAAGTTGAGAAGGCATCAAACTCCGCCATCCTTGGTGGAAGCCTAAAAGTCCACCTTCATTCTTAAGTCTAAAAGTTCGCCTTGAAGAGGTGTCTCCAAAACTCCGCCCTTAGTGAAGTCATTCAAAAGTCCTCCATGTTGGAGGGAGCACAAAAGTTCGTCATGCTAGTAGAGATGTCATAAAAGTTCGCCTTGGAGGTAGACTAGAACTCCGCCATGCTTGAAGAAGTCATCCCAAAGTCTGCCCTCCAAACAAGTGGCCATGCTTCAAAACTTTGCCCAAGCCATGATGGAGGTAGAGGAAAAGTCCACCCTAGTCTTGGAAATTGAGGAAAAGAAAGTTTTCCCTCCTTGTGAAGTCCTCAAAGTCCACCCTATGGATGGAATGAAAGAAGTTTAAGGCAAACAAAACTCTAGCATGATGATAAAGGCACCTCCAAACTCCACCCAAGCATCAAGTTGGAAGATGAAAACTCCACCCAAGCATCAAGTTGAAGTCTCAAAACTCTGCCCTACTCTTGAAAGTCAAACAAAGTCAACAACAAGTTCAAAATTGAGTTAAAATGTGAGTGATGTCATCAAATCTTCATAAAGTTTGAACTGCTTATTGATTTAGAAAGTTGAAAAAAGAGATATTCCAAGATCAAGTTCAAAATGAGCTAGGAAATCAAAATAGAAACTCGACTTTGAACTATGAATCAAAATTAGAAAGAGGATATTTACAGATTGAGGCAATGTTTAGACTGAGTTCCAAATTAGAAACCTTTTGGAAGATGCCAATCTATAGGCCTAGTTCGAATATGAAGTGGGAAAACAATTTAGAAACTTGCACAAGAATAAGATTTTCGAACTCAAAGAGATGACAGCACAACTCGAAATCGAATTGGAAACTTTCTCAAGGTTGAAGTCGAATTTAGAAACATGAATTGGATGGTATTTGCGTGTTTCTAATTGTGAAAACCAACTTCATTACAAATACATTCTTCATTTCTTCATTCTCACACAAGAAGTTTGAACTTTCTGAGCAAGCTAAGGAAAACCATTGAGAATTATTTTGCAGATTGAAGGTCATTTGGAAGAAAATCTTGGTGTTGCAAGGATATCTCTTACAGTTTGGGCGAGCTTCTTGAGGAATTCTGATTTATTTAGCTTCATTCTTGTCAAGTATCCGCAGATTTTTAAGTGGAACTAGCTGGTAGAAGGCAGATTCGTTAATTTTTCTGAGTTTTCTTAAGATTCCTTCTATCTTCTAAGCCTTATTCTCATTCATTCGAAGGTGAAGTTGGTTTTAAAATGCAGTTTTATTCCATTTTTCTAAGTTTCCCATATTCATTGGTAGTTATTTTTATGGATTTATTCATTTTTTTAGTGAGAAAGATTATTTTGTTGACTAAATGGAATGAGAATTTTGAAGTTTTAGAACTTGGCCTTTTGGATTGCAATCATAAATGTCTTTAGGTTGGAGAGTTTACATGTGAAAATTCCCTTCTCATGGCTAAGTATGAAAATGAAATAAAATCTCCAAGCACTTAGCCATTCGCAGCCTCGATTTTTACTTAATCCAAAATCTAATTTCTAACTTAAGCTTCATGTTTATTTGCAAATTTTAGGCATGATGAAGTTCCAAGTAGACAAGGATGCTCCTCCTAAGTCGAGAATGACCTCGAAATGGAAGAATGTTAGCGACACTAAACTTGGGCATATCAATCTGAGGGAGTTCAAGAAGCGGATGTTCAGTTTAGATAACCTCGTGCCTACCATGATCGCGCGAAAGACGATGAAAAGTGGCATCGTGCATGCTGTCGATTTTCTCCCTACCATGCAGTGCACTGAGTTGGTAGCTGAGTGTGCTAGGCACTACAACCCTATCAGTAGGGATATTGTCGCACTAGATGGAAGAGTGTTGGCAAACATCAGCGATGAGGCCATCAGGAAAGCCTTCAAAATTCCAGAATATCATAATGGTGTGTACGTAACCAAGGATGAAGTTGATCGCATGTATCAGGATCATTTGGAGGAGTATGACGCCATCATCAATCATTCTTGGTTGGACAAGCCAAGGAAAGGTGCCTCCAAACTACAGAGGAAGAGCTTGGTGAGGGCGTACTTCAAGGAAGATATTGGAGATATGATTGTCCTGCTGAATAGGATAATGGGTAATCCCCAAGGTGCCCCATTTGAGTCTTGGATGTATTATTTCATAAATGAAATAATGAATGGAGTTAAGATGATAGACTGAGCTCGAATGATAAGTGATACTTGGACAGTCAACCGAAGAATCTGGAAGCGAATAGGACCTTCTTCATGAGCTCGTACCTGTTCTATTCCCTGGCTAGAACCTATAGATACAGAGGCCTCACCTGCAGAGGGGAAGTGGGAAACAAAGAAAATCAGTTTCTCGTCTATGACTGTTATCCCCAGCTTCACATGGAAGAAAAGTTCCATTTCAAGAGGGTGAATGATACATTTCTCGTGCACATTACACATACATTGCAAGGTGGACTACATCAGAGACTCTCTCAAGAGTCCATGGACTTCATAAGTGATTCAGGTATTGGTATATTCAATACCCGAAGTTCACTTACATCAGAATTCAGGGGTTTTCTGGATCTCCTTATAAGCTCCCAGCTTACCCTACCAACCGAGTCATGCTACTAGAGGTTGTGAGGCAATTGGAGGGATATATGACAGTTCAAAGAGATAAGCAGAAGAAGGCAGGAACCTCCTCTCTCACGATTGGAAATGGACTAGAAACATGCCCGTCATCACAAGCCGCTGCCACTGTTGACAAAGAGCTGGCTTGGTACCCTTTTTACCAGTACAAGGCAAGAAAGAATTTTGATCCATTCCATAGGATGAAAAGGGTCGAAGGGATGACATTTGAGCACAGAGATTATTTGGAAGATTATTGGGCTAACGTAACTGATAGTTTCAAAATCAGGAGGAGATTTTGGTCAAGGATTCCCTTGAGCATGGTAAGAGCAACAAAAGTATTTAGAGTTACTGATCAAGTAGAAGATAGTCTTGAGCTTCAGCAGCCAGGCTTTGAGAAGATGAGGAATGAGCCACTAGCCTTGGTTGATTGGTCAGAGGGAGAGAAATTAGACCTGGCAGACCTCATGAGGTCGGTGGTCGAATGCTCTAAGTGGTGGACATCTAAGAGGACGAAACAATTGAAGTATAAAGGTGTGGCCGTGATCTATGATTTAATGGGAGTAGATGACTCTCTGTCCTCCAACCCTTGTATCTCTGCAGGCAATGCTCGGAATCCAGGGAGTGTTGGGTCCCGGAAGAGGAAGGAATTAGTTGGAAGATCTAGAAAGGCCAGGGGAAAGAAAATTGTAGGGGAGAGACGGGAGTCCAACGAAGGTCATTCCATTCTGAGTGTCGCGTCTGTTGTGCCTGATCAAAATGCAGTTGAAGAGAAAGAGATGGACACATATATGATAAATAATGAAGCGAGAGTGCCTTCTCCTTCAATTGAGGAAATAATGAAAGAATTTGTCCAAAGTCCGGACAGGGAACAAGTTTTAAATGCAGCCACAAAATTTGAAGAGTCTGAGCCCCCAGTAGTTTTCCTCGATGGTATAGTTACTGGACCAGGAAAGACAGATGATGGATTTGATCAAACTACTGTGGAGCAGTCACCCATTCCTGATTGGTTAAGGGAAAGGATGAGGGCTAAGGTCCCTAAGGAAACTCATTCTGAAGAGAATACAATAGCATTTCTGGAAAAGGTGAATGAACCAGTCATAGTCAAGCCAGCTAAAAAATTCTCTTTGATTCAGAGGGATAGTGCAGGGTTTAGGATAGTTCAGATAGTTGTGCCAAAGGAAGGAAAAACTCGGGACAATATTGCCCCTGAGGATTATAAGATTACCACTATAGAGTTGGGTAAGCCTACTCAGGACCAAGAAGTCCAGTACTTTGACGACTCTTGCAATGCCCTCAAGGTGAGTCTAGCCCAGGAGAAAGAGAAAAGGAAGAAGGTTGAGGAAGAGAACCAACATTGGAGGAAATATGTTCTCCATCTCACTAGGCCACTCAACCATGAGACACCGGTCACCCCTCCGCAACCTCTTCAACAAGAGTCAATGAAGGATTACAAGGACATGAAGGGCACATTCACACAGGCCAAGGAATGGATTTTAGATGCTTCGACACGTGCTGACATTCTTGTAGAAAATTTAGTATCAGCACATGAGTCGGCCTCTTCATTAGTCAACCGAATTCAGGACCTAGCTGCAAATTGGGAAGATGTTGAAGAAATTCAAGATGAAATACTTCCGCAATTGAAGGTTATCTGAGGTTTGTCAAAATGAATTTTGGTGGATGTAGGAGTCATACAGGCTAGGGATATATATGACTTTGACACCTGGTATTATGCTTTGGTCACCAGGATTGAAATCCTCAAGAAATCCGAGACTAAGTGCTTTGAGACAGAGGAAAGTGTCAGGGAAATTTTGAGTAAGGTGTTTCGTGTAGCATCAGAGATCTGGAAGAAAGAGAGTATACGAAAAAAACACTTGCAGGCAAAGAACCAGAGAGCCAGAATTCAGTCGAGCTTTTTCAAAGACTCGAGGATGATTGATAAGGGCTATCTTTCAAGGATTGCAAGTTTTTTCTTCATTGACGAGAACTTGCTTGCCCAAGCAGTTGAGTGGGAAGGCATCCTCGCCACAAGTACTGATGATGTGGACATCATCGACTTCCAGATTAGCAACTTGCCAAGTGTCACTATGGAGGAGGTCAGGCTCATCGTGTCCAAATACATTGAATCTGTAAAAGGGGAAACTGGACACTCACCTCAGTGACAATAGCAGCTATGCCACTTGTCACTTTCTCATTCTTTCAAACTAATAGAGTTTTGGGAAACCCTAATTAGGGTTTGTAGCTTTCAATCTAGGCCCTTGATCACTATTTGATCTCGGTTGTTCATTGATTTTTGAAAAACTATATAAGGCTACCTCCTCTCATTGGGAGAGTGTGAGGTTTTTGACATATTATTGCGTGAAGGTCATTTCCAAATAATATATTGCATGTGCGCTTTCTCTTAAGGCTTTGTAATCTCTGTTGTTTGAATGATTAGCATGGTTTCAATTTCCTCAACACTTTAGTTAAAGTTAATTTAGATTTGCTTTCATGTTGTTAGAATTAAATGAAGGATTTGATAAGTGTTAATTGAAGGTGTATCTCTGCTCATACTTTTGGTGAATGGATGATTTCCATTTCACTGTGCAAAGTTAGTTTGAGCCTATCCTCTGTGCATGCCAATATTTCAATAATAAGCACAACCTTGTTGAAGATTGCACCTGCTTTGTGTAGTTGTCCTCAGTGTGGCAAAGCAAAGTGTGGTTTAGAGCACCCATTTAATACCGTCTCCAGAATTCGTAGGATTAGATCAACTTTCTTAAACCCTATCCCTTTTTCCCTTTTTGAAAGTCTAAATCCCCGAAAATCCCCACCCCTCCCCCCCCCCCCAAAAAAAAAAGAGAGCCTAAAATTGCTAAATTCGTCTAAGTCCAGAAGCTTAAAAGACATTTGTTAACGTAAGTCCCCCTTGAGATTTTCAGCAAACACTACCCGAGTAGCTATCCCACTAAAGTCGCTTGTTCGCACATATAGACCTTGGAATCAGTAGTAATTTTTCAGGAGAGGATAGAATACCTTTGGGTATCTTATTCTAATGTTTGGTAGATGATAAAACAAACACCAACACAACCTTGATCATGTTTTGTGACTTTAAACCTATTATTTACTTTAATTAATTTAAAATCATGTTTGCCTCTAATATCTAAAAATAGAGGTATGTAGAAGCATTGTTGCAACTTGAATTATGATAGGGAAATGAAGTTGTCTAGCTTCCTATTTTTTGTCTTACTCAAGCCTCTTCATTGATTCAACAACTTGGAACAAGTTTGAAGGCATGCCAAGCTAAAATTCAAATGCCTATGTCTATTTTTATGATTGCAAATGTAGATGCAATTCTCTAGATAATGCTCACATGATATGTGAATGATAATGCTCTCTTGTTGACGGATCTAAAATGAACTAGGACTTTATCCTTTTATACCATACCCTAGAATGCAAATATGAGTATTTTGTTTGACTCGACAAGTAATGGCTATTTGGAAGCAAGTCAAGTTGGGCCCATGATTGATTTTGGATTTGAAAAAAGGGGATCAATTGTGCATGTGTGGTTTTGAGCATGTTCAAGGTTGCACCTATAATATTGAAGTAGGTAAGGAACCAAAATTAGCTTGGGTGCAAACTTGATGTCAATCCTAGCATAGAAATATGTTGTTTGGATAATGGACTATTTTATTGGAGATGGAGGGTTGAAGGAGTCCAAAATGGATAAGTAAAATTTCTAGGGATGCACTTTTCATCATTATTTGTTGCCCCAAATTTGACTTGCATGTGAGCTACTATCAATCACACATGTCCAAGTAAATAGACAATCAATATGAAAGTAAACCACAAGTATGTATATAAAGGATATTAATATGGGGTGACAATAAACATGTGCTCCTTGCAATGATAACTTTTCCTTTAAACTTGCAGCTTGCATAAAATTCCATGTGACATATAATAAAAAATTTACATGGAGAACTTGGAAATGTCAACAATCAATATGTAATGTAAAAAAGGGGTGTAGAATCACTATAACTCAAAAAGAGTTTTGTTGGGTTGCAAAGCATACATTATAACTAAGAGGTAATGATGTAGGATTACAAAATAGACATCAAACCAAAAGAGAGTGATGTAGGGATACAAAGGATCCATCATGACCAATAGATGATGTTTCAGGTATGTGAAGGAGTCATTATAACCAAGAGGTAGTGATATCTATCTGCAGAGGAGATATAACAACCAAAGTAGAGATATAATATCAAAGGATATAACAACTAACATAGAGTGATATAATATAGGATATTTAGATAGTTGCTGCAACTATAAACAAAAAATAAAAATATACTGATGACAATATATGCCTTCTCTTTTTGGTTGCTTGTGAATGATGCAAGGAACAAAGGAGAGGAGAATAAGTAATATATTAAAATATATGATCATATAAGCTTAACAATCATGTAGCAATGTTATAGATGCCACTAAATTTTGACAAGATTGAGATGAGATAACAAGATATTTTCATGAAATTATTTGCAATTAATGTTGCCCTTGGTAATAAGGATAAAGAACAAGCAATAGCAACCAATGTGCTAGATAAGAACATTTAAGTATAGATAAATGTTATGTAAGATGAAATCAAGTAAGAATAGGCACGTGTCATATAATATGCTAGCATAATATAAGCACTAACTTACATAAAATAGGTATTTAACTATAATTATAATCAAAGAAGATAAGATAACATAAAGAGGATACCCTTTAGGTGGGAAATATATAACATGTGTCATAGACAAAAACAACATATGAGAAACATACAGGTTAGGAGATAAGACACAAAACATAGTATAAAAGGTGAAACGAGAATGAAAATATAATCCAACAATGTCACATACAATGACAGACAAGATAAAGCAGGAGTACAACAAGCATGGCTTGATAAAAAAAGGCCAAGGTCAAAATACAAAGAAAAAGGCTAATTGTTTGGTCAATATAATGATATTATTTGTCAATAACTCCACAACTTTACATCATTGCATATTTATAGGAAAAACCCCAAATATAACACATAGAAAACATAAGAAGAAAGTGACACAAACTTCAAAACACATGTTGAAAATACTTGTGTCAACATGCAACACTAAAGGCATATTTACATCATCTACATACTAACTAATAACATGAAAAATGTGACATACATAAAAGTAAATAAAGTAAAAGCATGGAAGAGAAAACAAAAGATATTAGCCAATTATGTATAATTCATCTCCCTCTACGAGAAGATTACAATTATTGCAATCATTAATATCAATGTCCTTGTACTTAACATTTGAATTATTGTTATGTATAACCTTGTATTCATGGTTTTCTTCGAGTGGGGTTATCTAGGACATGTATACATAACCACATGATAAGTATACCGACTTGAAGTTTAAAGATTGGTATCATCGTACAAACACTTGTTAGGATAAAAGATAAGTGCTCTATGAAGTGCAAATAAGATACATGAATTATGAGTAAAAAGAATGATAATTTGAATCAAATCATAATAATGTTTCATCAATTAATGTTTCTCTTAATGCATGATGTATTAGAAACAACCCACATAATGTGCATAATATATGGAGGAAATTTGTTTAACATGTAAGTATATATGATATTATTTCTATAACTGCTAAATGTATCAACTGATGGATCTTAAAAAATATTAATGTAAATCATAAGATCCAAATAATTATTAGCTATAAAAATATTGTCAACATGTACATATCAATACCATTTGTTAGTTAAGAAAAAAGATTTACATATGTAACAACAGTTGATAGAGAAAATAATACACATTCTTTTGTCTTTGTCTAGAATTGTTGAACCAAAAAAATGCTACAATTCTCCCTCCCCACCTAGTAATGTAACTCAAGAAGCACAACCTAAAATTGATAGTTGGAATAAACAAAGTTTTAACAAGTGGGTCGTTGGTCCCAGAATTGGGGGCAAGGGTCATTAGGCAAGTGTCACAGACCCATGTCGTAAGAAACAACTATCTAGCCCCTACAATGCACCTAGGCATCATTATCTTGTATTTGTTATAATAGATGCTTGATGCATTCTAGGGGATGGATAGCCATTTCCCATGTCACATACCTCCATTACAAAGGGGAGTGGATGGTCTAATATAGCATCAAGGATATAATGTATAAGAGAAGGGATGTAGGTATCATGAAGATCCTTGTTAGATTGATCATCGAGATACAAGGAGGAAGCATTAGCATCATTACTTGTAAGAATATAATCACATGAATTATAAAACCTAGGTGTGTCCACATAAGCTAAGGCTAAAGAACTAAATGTAGACAACATAGGTTCACAAATTTAATGTTTCATTAGAAATATGATCTACATTATCATCACACAATAAAGCACTAGTAAAATCAATATTCTATCATTAATAAAACCAATATAATTTGAGGGAGAAAATAGTTAATGCATACCACATGACTAATCATGATATATCTCATCATCATGAAGTAAAGAAAAATCATGATATGATGCATATTTGCTTCACAAGTTTGATAGCCATATGAATACACTAAGACAATTGATAGGTGAAAAAATATTTTGAGGGTAATAGATGCCACTCAAAGCCACACACAAAGGATTATTCTTGTTTTAGCTAGAAGACCAACTTGGCGTACTTATAAATAAGGAGGTGGAGGCTCTGAATCCCAAAGCCTAGAACACTCTATTTGACAATATTAGAGTTTTTTATGCAAAACACATATCTTATTGAATAAATCCAAAGTGAAATGTCACTCAACAATTACATAAACATGAAAAAGTCTCAGAATGGTTATAAACACTAGCCTAGGCTGCAAACTTTTCAAAGATAGGTGTAGCAAGGGAAAGAGAGAGATACAAAGAGGAGGCAGGAAATGATAAAGAGTGTGTCTATCATCAAAAAAATTATGTGAACACATCATAGAGTATTTCTCTTCATTGAAATGTGAGGGCATTAAAGAGAGAGGGAGGGAGGCGTGGGAAAGAGGGAAGGAGAGAGAAAGAGGAGAAGGGAATGAGAGAAATACGAAGAGAGATAGAGAGGATTTTAATATTCACAAGCATGTGAGCATATTATAACACACTTGTGTTCTTATGAAGATAAGTCTATGAGCACAAGAACACTTTTTTGGTTCCAAAAAATGCGAGTACATTATAATGCACTCATGTTATATCTTGATTTGCGAAATTCCAAACTCTAGGTTTGGATTTGCCTTGGCCATCAACCCAAAGGCTTGGACTAACTTTTTAGTGACCGAGGATGTTGTTTGATAAAATTTAGAAAAATAAATACAATGTTAAGTGTGTAGTCCATTAGGTTTGCACACATTCCAATAAAAAGTTAAATAAGAATACCACAATGATGTTAATTTCTCACTTAACTTTCAATCATTAGATCATCTTTAACATTGCATAATTTATAAGCTCTTCAACATTGCATTTATAAGCTTGACTTTTTCTAACAAGTTGGAATTGATCTATCACTCATTCCTAATATCTAGGAAGATGATTATTTAACTAAGAGACAACTTAAAATAGAGACCTTTTAGGCTTCCATATCCATCATAAAAGGACTTTATTACTAGGACAAAAACATAAAAGAAATAATTGATGATGATTATGATAGAAGTATTATAGACATTTAAGATGTCTATTGGCGCTAGGAGTCTCATGTCAGTACTCTGGTAGACACCTCAACACTTGCAATACCTATCATCGCAATCCATGCTACTCGACTGCAAGAACACCTACTACTTTTGTAATTATTCAATTGTAAAAAATCTGCATGATGTCTTTGACCATTTTTCCTACAAAAATGTGCTAGTCTCTAGAGATACTTCTCATAACAACAATCATATCATTTCATCACTTTTTAATCTTGATAATCATACACATGCATTATATCTAACATCTGATGAATAAAATCTACAGTGCCTATCAAATAGTCTTAAACTTAAGAAAGTATTGAATTTTCTATGTAAAAGTTTTTCAATTCAAAGAAAATAAAAGATTAACAAAATAATAAATGAGACAATTAAACATGCCATTCACCATGAATATATTCATTCTTTTGAATCTCTCAAATTGATGGTTGCTAATAAATCCTGCCTAAATAGTAGCTTAGATTGGATGTGAGGACCAATAAGAGGTTCAACCTTAAACCCCACACGCTAAGCAACATATTAAGCCTAGAGAATGTTAGTCAACTCTGAGTGTATTCTTAGTGTGACCACATACATTAAGCAACATCTGAGTATTTAACACTTTTAAGACTAGAAGTGTAAGATTAATGTGTGTTTTAAGCCATTCCCAATAAGAATTGACATACAATTATGAAATTCATAAAAAAAAAATGGTCTTCAATGTTGTGATAATATATGAATCCATGACATTAATTTTTTGCATTGCATGAATTGATTCTATTGATCTACATAAGAAATAAAAACACCGAAAAAAGAATAGGGAATAGAGAGTAAATAGCCAATAAGAAGGTGGCACTTGTTCCGTGCAATACAAGAGTTTGCACATGTTCGTCACTTTATTCCGTCGCTGCGCGGAAACACAAACCAAAAATACAAAAGAGCCAAAAACGATGGACCATACACAAACAAACAAAAATACAAAAGAGCTTTGTGGCGGGCCATCCACCGACCTTGGATTCCATCATTTTCCTTATTTGAACGTGGAATCCTGGAAAGCAAGTCAATTCCAACACTGTTTTCCCCATTTCTTTGAAGCTTCCGTTAAAAAAATTCAAGGTAGTAAGAGATAATCCCGTTTTTCTTCATTCCATAACTCATAACACAGATGAAATTTGCCAACGGATGGCTAAATTCCTGATCATATTATGCCTCCCGATGTTTGTACTGGTGGAAGCCAGTGCCAAAGACACCACTTTCATCTTCAACCACTTCAACTCCACAAGCCCAATCAAATATGTCGCAGCTGCCTCACTACAATCCACGGCAATCCTTCTCACAAATCTCTCCGAGCGCGTCGTTGGCCGCGCTTATTTTGACAAGGTCGTTCCCATGAAAAGAAACGGCTCCGTAATCTCATTCACCACCACCTTTATATTCGCCATGGTTCCGCAGCGGCGCTCGGGTGGTGGTGATGGGCTCTGCTTCGTCATGACGCCCACCACCGATCTCAACGGCGGCATCGCCAGTCAGTACTTTGGCCTCCTCAACACCTCCAGTGACGGCAAAGACTACAACCATCTCTTTGCTGTGGAGTTCGACACGGTTAAGAGCATAAGCGTCAAGGAAAATGACAACAACCATGTCGGAATCGATCTCAACAGTGTCAGGTCGGTTGTGGCAGAAGCTGCTGGAATTTGGGAAGGGAACAGTTTGACGCCCATTAATCTTAAGAGTGGGCATAACATAAGGGTCTGGATCGACTATGACGGCGATTCGAAGCAGCTGGAGATAAGCATTGCGGCGGTCGGAGAGGCGAGGCAACAAAAGGCCCTGCTGTCGAAGAAAGATTTGGATTTGGACGGTATTATACAAGACCAGATGTACGTTGGGTTTTCAGCGTCTACAGGTGAAGTTTCCCTTGCACTCACTACTTCAGTGTTTATTCTAGAAAGATTACTTTTGTTTCAGAAATGTATCGACATTAGAATGTCATAGCAAAACCAGAACAAAAAGGAACTTCTGTTTTCTTTTTTTTTGATAATTGGTACTGCCTTATGATATCACATCAGTTAGAAAGGCGTTCACAAAAAGTAGATGAAATGGCTGTACAAGGTGATATGTAGATTCTTTCACGGAGTTTCGAGAGAGCTTGGAGTGCATCTTAACAGTTCTCTACAGTGGTTATTTGAACTACTCTATCGAATTTAATTAGAAAGACATGGTTTGCAATAAAAGTACGTCAGTAGAGTCCACGAGCCTACTAAATTATTAGTATAATGTTATAAAAGTTTCACGTAAAGGCAAAATATGAGATTATATGCAAATGATTGTACCGAAGAGGTGAGGGTCCATTTCATCCCTACGAAGGGGACTGGTTCATGAATAGAACTTTTAGTGTCATTCATTCGTCTTGAGCATCTTGTACACCTCTGTTTACATAGCATCCATCTTGTACACCTCTGTTTACATAGCATCCATATTGTACACCTTTGTCTACATAGCATTCATATTGTACTATTGATCATGTTTTTCAATTAATTAATAGTTAAAATACAATAGATATTTATTTTTTAATTAATTATTAAATATGATCAATGGTACAATATGGGTGTTGGATAGACGTTGCCATCTTGTACAATTAACGGAACAAGCATCTTTTATTTTAGTAGTAAACATTGTCTTGATCCATAGATGCTCACCTCTAAGGTTCAACAACAATCTTCTCACATGTAGGTGACTTTCAACCTTCTTGTTAAGGATGGAGTAAAAAGTGGTCTCAATCATGAAAGTTATTCTATTATTAGCTTGCAACCTTTAACATTGGTTGATGATATAGATTCTACTTAGGGTATAAGGAATATTCTCCTAATAATATAAGTTTTAGAGGCAGATGAATTTCAAAGTAACTTTTTTTTATTATATTTGAAAAAAACAAAAAGGTGAGTCAATAAAAAATACTTAGAGATAACACCATTTTTAAAGATATTAGAGTTTCTAGTCTTTCAAGATTGAAAAAGAATAATGGCTTTTAAGAAATTCTGCATGCATGTAATATAAGTTAACCACTAAACAATATTCTAAGAAAAGAAAATAACGCATGCTTGTATAACTAGTAATTGGTCACCATACAATAATATATAAGTGAATTTAGTTAAAGGGAAAATTAGAAAGATAGTCACCATTCAAACATAGCAAGTGTTGGTGTACATATAAAGAAAATAGTTTTATAAAAATAATTTAGGGTTGAATAAGACTAGGGCTTTGACACACACGATACCAAGAAGATAAAATGGGAAGCACAATGAAAACATAAATGGATAAAAAGTCACACAAGAGAATGTATAAATAGATAAATATATGGATAAAACATATGAAAAAGATTGATCCCTTTACACAAGGTATTTGTAGGCAAGTATGAGAACCCTAATTTCTCATTTATCAACTTTGAGAATACTCAAGCATTACAAAGAGATAAGAAACCAATAACAAGATTGGGTGTTGATGCAAATCATAATAAATTCAAAATATATATTTAAGAAGCTTTAAGAATTGAACACCTTAGTTGGTGCTTTTTGCAATCCACCCATATCTCCATCTAAACAAAAATTGATCAATATCCATAACACTCTAGTTGACACAACTCCCCATTATTGAGGAGCAAAAATGTTATGCTTATATTTCTTTGATTGATTTTTAATTATAATTCATTTTTGAAGTTGGGTTATTGTTTTTACTTGTGTTATATTTTATATGATCCCTCATGGGGCTAAAATTGCTTTGATTGTGGAGTTGTTTTAGTGCTAATGTAGTTCTTGAGTGTTATTTTATAGAATGTATATTGGAATTGATGATTTTTAATACAATTATTATAAATTATGATTAAACCTTATGTAGTCACATAAATCTGTCTAGTTTAATTAAATGAATATATCCTATTTATTTGATTAAAAATCCACTAGCCATCAGTTAATTAAATTAATATTTAATTAATTCATCTCCAAACATTCTCCTATTAATCAAATAAATTATTCAATTTATTTCAATTAATTCATTAAACTAAATTCAAATCAATTAAATGAATAAATCATATTTATTTCATTTAATCCCCCTTTTCCTCTTTTAAATAAATTAAATAAAACATTTATTTAAATCATTTATCCCCCCCCACTTGCATTTTTCTACAAATGCAACTTGCACACATTTATTGAAATAAATGAATTTTTATTTTAATAAAATCCTATTTTCCCTCACCCACCAAACCCACTTGCTAGCTTAAAACCCCTTCTAGATTCCTATTTTCCATCCCCTAATTATTGTCACATTCCTAAGCAACTTGGAGTCACTTCTCAAAGACTTCAAAATCTTTGAAAAGCATTTAATGCTTTGTGTGTTCAACAATTTAACCTCCAAAGTCTTCCAAAACCACTAATAGCTCTTACATAACCATTTATGGTTATTTCAACTTGCACTCATGTGTCTCCTCAAGCATTTATTGCTTTGACCATGGTTATCCCTTTTGCCTTTGCACAAGAGTTTATCCATTGGATAAAAGCTTTATTCTTTGAATAAAGAATTTATTCATTCAACTAACCTTGACCTTAACTCCCAAGTTAACTCTCGGGTCATGTCAAGCATTTAATGCTTATTCCCTCTCCTCTCAACCTATCTCATATTGACACTTGTCATCCTGGGATTGGGTTGAAAGCCCTCACATGGATTGAATATCATTCAATCTTGACCCTTATTGAGATTACTCAATCTCAACCATCCATTGCTCCATTTTTCCTATAAATAGAGCCCATTTTTTCATAATCCAGATCCTGAAAACTTATATGCATTTAAGCTATAGGCATTTTAAGAGAGCATTTTAGCATAATCAACTCATATATTGTCATTTTGGTTAAAATAAATCATTTTAGTATCAATAGCATAGTATTAGCTTTTTATTCACATTTAGAGCAAATACTATAATCTCAAACCTCCATAAGCATCCATAGTGCAAAAAACTGTTGAGAGCTACACTATTTTGGAACTTGGAGAGGAGAGGAACAAAGGAGAAGGAGCCAAGAGTATGGTAGAAGGCATTTGGAGATGTCTTCTTGCATTTACATTTGTAGTTAAATGTTTTACTTTGTTCTTGGTGTCTCTTTTGATATGCCTGCTTAGGTTGATCTTTGGTTGAATAACACTAACCTTAACACTTGTTTCTTGTTGTTTGTGTGCTATTCCATCACAGGTTTTTATCCTAACACTTGCCCTTTTTGCAGAGCATCATTTGGTGAACCCGACGTGAACCCAAACACTTAAACAAACAATTTTTTTTTGACAACTAACATGTTTGAATGTTGAACTTGACACACAGGTTGCGCTTTAGCGCTTTTGATTACGTTGTAGCGCTATTGCAACTTGTTGTTCTAGCGCTATTGTTCTTACAATAGCGCTATTGTTCTTACAATAGCGCTATTGTACCAAGTTTAGCGCTATTGACCTTGTTTCAGTGCTTTTGAAATTGTTTTGGCACTTTTGACCTTGTTTTAGAGCTATTGCTTTCACTGTCAAAGTTTTACTTTTAGCGTTGTTGTATCTGTATTAGCACGTTTGTGTTAAATAGCGCTTTTGTTTAAACACAGAGTAGTGCTATTGTAACAAAACGTTGTAAAAAAGACCCTGTAATCGAAAAAGTGAAAATTCTTAGGCTTGTAGAAGCCCACCATAGGTTCGGTTTTTACTAACTATTTGTTTCTTGTGTAAGTCTAAAACCAACTTCTTTAAAAATCAAAAACTTATTTTTGGTGCTCTAAAATTGAACAAAACAAAATTTGCTTTCTTGCAAGCTTAGGATCGAATTTTGTATTTGGTGCTCTAAAATTGAACAAAACAACTTTGTTTATTGCAAGTTTAGGCTCAATTTTTCATTTGGTGCTTAAAATCAACAAGACAAATTTATTTCTAGCATCAAACTTAAGCAAAAATTTACAATCCACACTTCAATTTTTGGTGCAAATAAAACTCACAATCAACTTGTTTCAAAATTTTTGCAAAGCAATTTTCCTTCATACATGCTTCAAATTAAGTTGACCAGGATTTTCAAAATTCTAGTTTACTCAAAACTTTGCATTTGAAGTTAAAAAGAACACCATGATTGTTGGAGCAACATCTCCAAATAGTTAAAACACATTGTGATGGCAAGTTAAAAAGAACAAGTGCATTTCGTGTTTGGGATGCTTGTGCAAAAAGTTGGTCGAGTGGTCCTACTTCTAACACACACTATCCTCTCCCTTGGCTTTCGTGGTCCTAGGTGCAAGAGAAAAGTGTTAGTAACACTCAAAGTTTATATTTTTAAGAGAGGCCTGCCAAGCGACACATCACTCTTGGGAACGACCTCGTGCAGTAAATCCTTCGAGCCGCTATAAAAATCAGGTGAGAGTGAAAGCTGTAGCCTTGGGTATAGCTGTTCCTATAGTGTAACTTGTCGAAAGGACAAATGGGCCCCACCACAAGTTACAAGGCTCTTAAGTGAGTCACTGTAGAATGAACTTATGTCAAAAAACATCAAAAATTACTAAACATCTTTAAGTAGAAGCCTACCCGTTCTATTGATTGAGAATATTTGAGATACAATTCAGTGCAAGAGCATAGATGGTTTTGCTCCCAAGATACTCACCATACATATTTCCTTGAGTAGAAACATAGCTTTTTGAAAAGTCACTTATGGCTTGATGAAAGTGGTGACTCCCCCATCATAGGGATCATCTATTTGTTATACTCACGCAAGACTTAGTATATCACATCCTTACCTGCCATGACGGCATTCATAAGGTATGTAATACCAAAGTCGAAGAAATATCAAGATGTGGGCTGAATTTATCACAACTGGCCATTTGACCTTAGGGATACAAAGTGTTTGAGGTGTTTTTGTTTTGAGTCAAAGACCAAGTACAAATTGAGCTGACTTCAAGCTTTGGAAAGAAAAAGAACCTAAAATACACTTCAAGGAAAGGGTCATAACAAGTCCAAGGATTGGATTGATCTAGACCCATACTTATTTGTACCTTTTGAGGCAACATTCTTGTGTTTGTGTGCTTGCTTTGTTTTCTTGTCAAAGAAAAATCCAAAAATCAAAACAAGTATTCATCCAACCAAACATGTTTCAAAAACAACCAAAACATCAAAAACAAAGTGCAAACAAGAAAAGTATCCAACTTTATGACCATTCTTCACATCTTGAGAAAGAAGAATCTTCATCAAAACATCAACTTGAAAAGAAGACCATTGAGCTCAAAGGCTTTGATCAAAAGGAGGAAATTCTTCTATCTAAATAGACAAATCTTTGTCTCTCATAGAGTTATTCTACGTCACATGCGTCTCTACCTTCAAGGGAACACAAACGAATTTGATTCAGAATAATTAAACCGTAGAGCTTTTATGCAATATAGAGATTTGATTTATCACAAAAACTAAGGAGGCAAGATTAATCCCAACTTCTTCCCAAATGTTTGTATCACATACAACATAACTCGAGAAATGCCACCTGATGCTCTGCAAAAAGGATTAGAAAATCTGTTTGATGGCAACACACACAAGAGCACAAGAAAGAAACGTTAGTGTTAGCAACAAAAGATTATCCTAAACAGGCATATCAAGAGAGATATTAAGCATGAAATAGAAAGCATATAAACATAAAATGAAATAGCTAATCAAGATGCTCATAGTTGCTCCTCCCTTGTTCCTCTCCTCTCCAAGTCCCAAATGAGTGTAGCTCTCAGCAGCTTTTTGCACTATGGATGCTTATGGAGGATTGAGATTTAATACTAAGCTTCAAATATGAAATGAAAAGCTAAATACTATGCTAGAGTAGATAGTGATGCTATGAAAAAGATCTATGCTAATGCTAGTATAACAACAATACTCTAAAATGCTTCTCCTTTTGCTTGAGGAGAAGGGTTCTATTTATAGAAGAAATGGGGAAATGAAGGGTTAAGATTGAGCAATCTTAACAAGGGTTAGGATTGAAAGTTGGGGATCCATGTGCACAATTGGCACCAATAAAATGGTGACAAGTTTCAACATAGGATTGGGTTGAGAGAAGAGGTTGGAGGCATTAAAGGCCTGAGAAGACCTCATGGTTATCTAGAAGGTAAGGGTCAAGTCTAAATTAAGATTACCCATTGGATTAAGAGTTAATCCAAGGATAAACCTTTGTGCAAATGATTAAGAGATAATCATAGTCAAAGCATTAATGGCCTGATGAGACCTTTGGGTTGGGTAGAGGTTGAGTCAAAACAAATGTTTTAACCATGTGGGAGGGTTTGAGGTAACCATTAATGGTTATTGGAGATTTTGGGGATTAAGTGGTTGAAGGTTGAAAGCCTTCAATGGTTATCAAAGACTTTGAGCCATTTAGTGGTTGAAGGTTGGAAGCTTTCAAAGGTTATCCAAGACTTTGAGGGTTAATTTGTTGAACACACAAAGCATTAATTGCTTTTCAAAGACTTTGGAGTCTTTGAGAAGTGACTCCAATTTGCTTAGGAATGTGACAATATTTAGGGGATGGATTAGGCTAATTAGGAAGGGTTTAGAAGAATCTAGAAGGGGTTTAGGCATACAAGTGGATTTTGTAGGAAAATGCAAGTGGGAGAAATTTTGGTATTTTCAATTAAAATAAAATCATTTATTTCAATTAAATGGTGTAAGTTGAATTTGGATAAATATTTAAATAAATATTAATTTATTTAAATGAGAAAAAGAAGATAAAGCATTTAAAATGCTTGAAGACTTTGAGGGAAACCATTAAAGGCTTGAAGACTTTAAGGAAAACCATTAAAGTCTTAAGAAGACTATAGAAGGAAGCCATCAAGTTTGAAGACTTTAAAGCCATCAAGTTTGACTACTTTAAGGGAAACCATTAAAGGTTTCAAGTGGGTGAGGATAAATAGGATTTTAAATAAATAATTTATTTAAAATAGTTGTGCAACTTGCTTTTGTAGGAAAATACAAGTGGGTGGAGGATAAAGGTGATTTTAAATAAATGATTTATTTATTTAAATGTGAGAGGTGGGATTTTGGGGGTTTTAAATAAATATTAATTTATTTAAATGTGAGAGAAGATTTAATTAAATAAATATGATTTATTTATTTAATTAATGGTCTGAATTTGGTTAAGTGAATTAAATCAAATAAATTGAATAATTTATTTAATTAATAGGAGAATAGGGTTAAGATGAATTAATTAAATATTAATTTAATTAATTATTAATTGATGGTTAAATAATCAAATAAATACTAAGTATTCATTTAATTAAGTGGACAGATTTATGTGACTACATTTGCCCCTCTTTGAGACGGTGCAGTTTATCGCGTCGTTTCAAAGAAAGAAAAATAGGTGTGAAGAAATGCCCCATAAAATGTAAATTTAATGGGTGGTATGCCCCCTCGAGAGATGGGCCGAATTTTTTTTGAAAAATCGGGCGATCTCTCGAAAAAGAATGAAAAGTGGAGGGGAGGTAGAATAGAAGAAATTAGAACTAATGATGAAAGAATGGGAGAAAATGGAGTGAATATGAAGAAACAACAAGCCAGCGAGTACCCTGAGGTCATGCAAGAGATACATAGCAGATGTAGTGTGGGGTTTTGATTGATGCTATACAATTGATCAAAATTGGTTCGACAATCTGGTGCAATCGGTTGAATTGCCCCGGTCAAGTCAAAGCGTGACAGTTGATGTCAGTTGGTCGCTTGGACATGATAAAGTCTGAGTAAGTGAATCAAAGTGACCTGATGGTGACTTAGACAATTGATGTAATTGTCCGATGAAGTCAAGGTATATGAAGCAAAATACTCGTTGAGACGTAGACAATTGATGTAATTGTCCATTGGATTGTGTTTGATTGGTTTGATCAATTGATAATGTGTGTGTGATGGATGGTTGTGGGGAATCATGGTAGCCCCGTTGAGACTAGGTCATTATGATAAATGCCTGATGTAGTCTAGGATTACCATAATCGATTACCTGTTGAGACCCGAAGATACTTGATCAGAGTATCTGTTGATAGTCTAGGTGTGTGGGAGTCGATGTATCTGTGCAAAATAGAGTAACTTTCTTGACTTATTGGATGACTTAGGATAGGAAACACAATCCCTCCTATTTAGAGATGGATGGTGATGAACGTGGCTTGATTAGGTTGATTGGGACATGATGTAGGGTATGTGATGGTGATTATCGAGATGGGGAGGGTGGGGGGGTTCAATGTTAAATAGAAGAAATGGAGGACCTATTACATTCCTATGGAAGAAGAGGAAAATAGAGTATCCATTGTCATTACTATGTATGAATGATATGCAGCTATTTATGAATGTATGGATGGATGGAATGCAATGGAATGCAATATATACAAATGAGATGGAATGACGATCCATGGTGCTTTATTTTTCATCATTGAGCTTTAAAATGTTGTAAGAAAATACAAGCAACTTGACATAAAGATTCAAGATGACCAGAGTATTTCTTACATGGATTTGATATAGCAAGTTAATACAAGCAACTTGATATAATGGATCAAGTTGACCTGAGTATTGCTTGTGGAACAGACAAGGAATTATCTCCGTTCATGCATGACTTGGATCGTCCTCCTTGATCTTAGGCTGATCATATCCTGAGACAAGTGCATACCGTACTAAGAAATAAAACCTTTATCCAATTTGGATAGGGAGGAACCAAAGAATGAGCATTGTACCTGCAAACAAATAGTATATACATAAAGAATAAAAGAATATGGATCCTTGGTAATGGTTCATGCTCATATGGTCGAGGTATACGCTGTAGTCAACAAGTCGTAGTGATCTATGACTGCATTTTGCATAAGATCACGTAGCTTGGTGAACTTCCCACGTAGACACCATTAGTACATGTCCCAGAACTTCATCGGAAATAATGCGCAAATGATACAAAACAATGCTGAAAGATCCCGATACAGATAAATGAATGATTGTACTCACAAATCAACCAAGTATTTGATAGCTTAACATAATTTTCTTGTCAAAGAAAATGTCATCTTGTCTTTGTTTTGGTAAGGAAGGATGCATCCTTGTTTAAAGACAGGTTTGGATTTGTTAATGTCGCTTGTGTGGTTTGATTGGTAAATGGTCATTGTGTGAGTACTGTGTTAATGTTGGTTTTGCATCTGCTTGAATGAATATGTACAAGGTGTTGCCATGTTTTGGTGTGATTTTCGATGGGTTTTTCGATGTTTTTGGATTTTGTATTGTTTTGAATGTTTTTGGTATTTTTGCGAGATATTTTTGAATGTTTTTGGATTTTTGATGATTGTTTGAATGAAGAACTTAATGAATCATAAGACAATGTAGAATCCACTTCCATCATCTAGATTGTAAGGGCATTGCCCCCAAGTTGGACATGATTTATGAAAAAGCGGGATGCTAGACGCATGAAGTACTTTCTTGGATTACAGATAAAATAACAAGCCATGGTTAGATGGATGGATGTGTGTATGTATGAATGTGATCGCAACAAGCCTGAAAGACAATGGAGCCATAGCCTTTACGAGTGGCGCCTGTTTGCCAGGTTTTCGCCATCGTACTTACCCAAGGTGCCACCGGAGTGGTTGTTCACCGTTTGGATGCATGATTTTTCTTTACTTTTTTGAATGTTTTTGTATTTTCTTCAGGACATTTTCTGAATGTTTTTGTATTTTCTTCAGGACATTTTCTGAATGTTTTTGGTATTTTCTAGTATGCAGGGGACCCGGATGCTCTGTACAGCTTAGGTATAAAACCGTTTGAGGTGCATGCTGTTGATTGGATCTGCAAGCGGTTCTCCTTCTGATGTAGCCAACTGATATGCCCCGGACCCGAATACAGCAGTGACAACATATGGGCCCAGCCAGTTTGATTCAAACTTGCCTTGATGTTCTCTATTTGGTTGGTTGCGAGGATTTTCTCGAAGAACAAGATCACCTACCTCAAATGTACGAGATCTAACTCGGTGATTGTAACTTCTACTCATGCGCTGCTGATAGGCTTTGAGGTGATTGTATGCAGCTTGTCGCTTCTCATCAAGTAACTCTAAGTCCTGAAGACGGGATACTCTGTAGGCTTCATCATCGATGAGATTGTGCAATGAAACTCGTAAGGATGGTATCTCGACCTCAATAGGTAAGATAGCTTCAGCACCATAGACCAATGAATAAGGAGTTGCACCTGTAAGGGTCCGAATGCTAGTTCGATATGCCCATAGCGCTGGATTCAATTGAACATGCCAATCACGGCCGGCATCATTGACTATCTTCTTTAGGATCCTCAATATGTTTTTATTGGATGCTTCGGCCTGACCATTGCCTTGTGGGTAATAGGGAGTGGAAAAGCGGTGTTGGATATGAAATTTATCACAAAGCTCACGGACATCCTGATTTTTGAAAGGAAGACCGTTATCTGTGACAATGGACATGGGCACACCATACCGACAGATGATGTAATTGAGGATGAATGAGGCGATCTGCTTGCCGGTGACTTGGGTAAGTGGAACAGCTTCGATCCACTTGGTGAAATATTCAGTGGCGGTAATAATGAATTTATGGCCGTTGGATGAAGATGGATGGATTTTACCCACAAGATCAAGACCCCATTGACAAAAAGGCCATGGTGTTGTGATTGGTTGCAGTTCTTGAGCTGGTGCATGTATTAGGTCGCCATGAACTTGACATTTTTTGCACTTCCTAACAAAGTAGTAGGAATCCTTTTCCATAGATGGCCAATAGTATCCAGCTCGCATGATCTTCTTGGCTAGTGATGGACCACTTGAGTGAGTCCCGCAAATTCCTTCATGTACCTCTTCCAAAGCCTTTGTTATCTCACCTTGTTCCAGACATCGAAGGAGAGTACCATCAAGACCGCGTCGGTATAGGGTTTCGGCAATAATGGTATATCGAGCAGTTTGGCGAATGAAGGTTTTACGTTGGTTATTTGATTGGTTGGGAGGAAGGGTGTGATCGCGGAGATAGGTGTAGAACTCACCGTACCATGGGGATTCAGAACCAACAAGGCAACATATCATTTCAGATTCGGGGATATCATAAGCGGGGATCCAAAGTTGTTCTACCAAGAACTCGTAGCGTGTTGAATTCTGTGGAAGATCTAAGAGAGATGCGATGGTAGCCATGGCGTCAGCAGCTCGATTCTGATCTCTTGGTATCTGCTCAAAAGTGATAGTAGTAAATGATGTCTTTAGAGTGTCCACCATTTGCTTATATGGCATGAGTTTATCATCCTTGGTTTGATATTCATCTGTTGCTTGTCGAATGACTAGTTGGGAGTCGCCATATACTTGTAGTAATTGTAATTTCCACTGTACGGCTAGCCTGAGTCCTGTGATCAAGGCCTCATACTCTGCTATGTTGTTGGTGCATGGAAATGTGAGCCTGTAAGACTTCGGGATGCTATCACCCTGAGGTGTGATAAACAGAATGCCTGCCCCCGAGCCGTGCCTAGTGTATGAACCATCAAAATATAGTTTCCATGGTTGTGTTGTTGTGATCATGAATATCTCTTCATCTGGAAAATTGGAAATGAGAGGATGATCGCCTATGAGTGGCGCATCGGCCAACTGATCTGCAATAACTTGACCTTTGATAGCTTTACGGTCCACGTACTCGATGTCAAATTCACTTAGAATCATCACCCATTTGGCCAAGCGACCTGTCAATGCTGCTTTGCTGAGTAAATACTTGAGTGGATCAATCTTTGCGATGAGTTGTACCTTGTGTGTCAACAGATAGTGCCGCAATTTAGTGGCTGCCAGGATTACTGCTAGGCAAGCTCGTTCAATAGGTGTGTAATTGAGTTCATAGCCAACCAATGTGCGAGAGATGTAGTAAACAGCACACTCTTTACCTTCTTCATTATGTTGTGCCAGTAGCACACCCAGTGCTGTACTTGTTGCTGAGATATAAAGTAACAACGGTCTACTTGGATCTGGTGGCGTCAACAAGGGTGGATTCATGAGATAGTCTTTAAGTGCCTGAAATGCTTGCTGGCATCTGTCATCCCATTGGAAGCGTATGTTCTTGTGTAGCAGGTGTGTGAATGGGTGACACTTATCAGCCAATTGTGCAATGAATCTACGGATGGATTGAAGCCGTCCTTGTAGTGTTCTTAGCTGACTGATATTCTTTGGAGGTGGCATGTCCATTATTGCCTTAACCTTTGCTGGATCGACCTCAATACCTTTGCTTGAGACAATGTATCCTAGAAGCTTCCCGGAGGTCACTCCGAAGACACATTTCTTTGGGTTGAGTCGAACATGGTACTGTTCCAGTCTATCAAAGATTTTATCTAAGATGTGAAGATGTCCTTCTCTAGTAAGTGATTTTGCTAGTAAATCATCCACATAATCTTCCATTATAGTATGCATCATGTCATGGAAGATGGTGGTCATTGCTCTTTGATAGGTCGCTCCTGCATTCTTTAGACCAAAAGGCATTACATTCCAGCAGTATGTGCCCCATGGACATGTGAAGGCTGTCTTATGTTGGTCCTCTGGTGCGATCTTTATTTGATTGTATCCCGAAAAGCCATCCATGAGTGAAAGCATGGCATGTCCTGCTGTCAAATCTACTATGATGTCGATATTTGGTAGGGGAAAGTCATCCTTAGGACATGCCTTATTCAGATCTCTGAAGTCTGTACAAATGCGGATGCCCCCTTTTGGTTTGCCAACTGGTACAATGTTGGAGATCCATTCTGCATAATCAATTGGTCTAATGAAACCAACATCCAGGAGTTTCTTGAGTTCTGTTTTGACTAGCACGGCAATCTGAGGATGCATCTTACGAAGCTTCTGCTTGACAGGTTTGGCTCCTTTTGCTACTGTGAGATGATGCATGACTAAATCAGGATCAAGCCCAGGCATGTCTGCATATGACCATGCAAAGTTGATCTGACGCTTCTGGAAGAACTCTATAAATTTAGGCTGTTCCTCTGGAGTGAGAAGAGATGCCAGATGTATGATATGAGGGTTTTCAGGAGTCCCCACATTGTATTCTTTGGTTTCCTCGATAAGAATCGTTGATCGTTCCTGTTGTGTACTAGCAGGGAGGATGTCAAAGCCTTCATCCTCAGGCGCCTCAGAGAGGTTTTCACCATTGGATACGCTCTTTCTTTTTACTTTTGTCGGATCAAACAGTGCCACAGTGTGGTTTTCACTGGAAGATCCATGTTTTATTGTTATATTTTTGCAGCTGAAGGGTTTGGCATCCGCCCCGAAGTATGTTGCGCTATTAAGTTCAATGGCGAATCCAGCTTTGTGATCCCTGCTTGGTAGATTATCCCTTAATTCTAAAAAGTCAATGACAGCCTCATCGTTCTGGAAGAGGTCAAGACATGGGGGATTTGGTTGGTTCCATTCGATGAGTTCAGGGTGGATAATGGGCATTACTTCATCGATTAAGTTAAGTGCGGGAGATGTATCAGTGAGGGTTAAGACAGTGTGGTGAAGGTCGTTGATGGTACTCTCCCTGTCAGAATCAGGCGTAGGATGAGACGTAGGGTCTGTGGAAGATGTTTCTAGCTCAGGTACCCAAGTGGTCTTTATCTGTGCTTCTCCGTAAACAGGGATGTCTTTGCGGGGTGGAGGTGGTGATGTGTCTTCCTCATCTGAAGTGTTAAGTTGCACTGAATCGAATTCCCACTCATGTGAGTCGGTCTCTGAATCACTCTCCAGCATCCGATTGCTATACCATACTGGGATGTCTTTGGAGTTAAACACGGCAGGTGTGATTGGTTTATGTATCCTTGTAGTGATCGGTGCTGCAGGAATTGTGATGGGGTTTAATGGATTTGTCACTGGAAGTATCGGTAATGGTGACTCAGTGGCTTCTGCTGGAACTACTGGTGCCATAGATGTTGTTGCGGGTTCCAATATAGTTGCTGCTACAAATGGTGTTGCTGATAGGATTACTGGTTCGTTTGATGGGATGAGTGACATTGGTGATGGTGGAGTTGTGAGCCTTGAGGGGGCAGTGGGGATAGTGCTTGATGGTGCTTTGATTATGAAAGGTATCCTCTTTGCAGTAGGTGGGCAAAATGGTTTGCTGGGTTTTCCTTTGAATCTGAGTTTAGGAAGGATCTCTTTTTCAAAGCCAAGGCCTGTATTACCTTTGGGCTTGAATTCTGGTAGTAGAGGTTCGTGTCGTCCTTGTTTGCAGTATCCCAAAGCACTCTGACCATCATATCCCATTCTTTGCATAATGAGGAGGCCTTTGCCATATTGTTCCGTAGGAAGTGTAACTTGCGGTTTGTCAGTGGTGATGGGATCTTTATAGATCCAGTCCGCCAGGTCCTCATCTTGTGTCTCTTCCTCTTGACTCTTTCCAAGAATGAAAGGCGTTAAGGCACATGGAGGCGTGATTAGTGGTTGCTGGAGCAACTGCTGTGGTTTACCATGTGTTCTAGGAGAAGTGGGCTTTTGTCCCACACAAAAGAGCTGACTCAAGTTGTATTCTCCAGGACCTTCCTCTGCGATTTTCATCTTAAGCTTTTCTTGCTTGGGTATAGGGGTGTTTGAACTAGCAAGAGAGGCGGGATTTACATATGATGTGGAGGAAATGGCTTCCCTATTATTAGGAACAGTAATTTCTGGTTGATGGCTGATATTATGGCAAAATGCAAAGGGATTTGCATCGCCCAGGATTGTGATCTCTGCACCATTATGTGGGAACTTGATACATTGATGGTAGGTAGATGGAACAGCTTGCATGGCATGTATCCAAGGTCTCCCTAATAATAGATTATATGGCAGAGGAAGGTCCAGAACCTGACAAATGATATGCTTTACCACAGGGCCCACTCGGATTGGTAGTACCACAGCTCCTTTGGATGAACGCTCTGCATCATCATAGGCCTTGATGGTGATCTTCTTGCGAGGATCCACTGATTCTATTGCATATCCCAATGCTGTGACCAACTGTAGTGTACAAATGTTTAGGCCTGCTCCATTATCAATCAAGACTCGCTTGATCCTGTGTTGGTTGACAAAGCCTTCAATGTGTAGCGAAGCATTATGAGGTTGTTGGAAAGAAGAGTTGTCACTTTCAGAAAAAGTGAGACAAGGTGATGACTTTAGATTTCCAACCATGGCTTGAAATTGGTCCGTGTTTAGGTTTGCAGGGACTGACGCTTCTTGGAGTGCTTGATCCAAGATTGTTTTATGAGAGGGTGACAGACGCAAAAGCTCCAAAATGGATATAAGTGCAGGGGTTTTGTCTAATTGTTCCACAAGATTGTATTGCTTCGGGACAGAGGTGGTGCCCTGTGGAGCTGCCTTTATGGTAACTTTGCCGCGACGTGTAACAACATTGCAATTTGAGGTGGGATTTTTGAAGGTTATAGTTGCAATTTGTTCACTGGCATCATACAGGTGATTGACAGTGTAATTATACGCAGCTTGCGTATAATCAGTGGTATCAGGACCTCGTCTGGACGTCAAAGGACCCCTTTGATCTTGCGATGGAAGTGGATTCTTGAACATCTGATGATCATTATTGGTTGTTTTTGGGTCATGCCCTTCAATTTCAATTTGTCCTCGGTCAATAAGATCCTGAATGAGATCTTTCAATCGGTGACAATTACTTGTCTTGTGTCCTCTTCCTTGATGGAACTCACAATGTTCAGTATCCTTCCACCATGCTGGTTTGACTTGGGGCTCATAATTTGATAACTTAGGTAGAGTGATCAAATTCTGAGAAATAAGTTGTCGCATCACCGTTTCAATGGGTTCCCCTAAGGGAGTGTATGTGCGTTTTTGTTTTTGTGGATGGGGTCTTGGTTCATCATGAGATGTGATGCGACCTTGATTAGGAAGAACATTTGTGTTATTTTGAGGTGGAGGATTTTGTCCTGCAAATCGAACCACAGGTTGTGCATTTTGGATAGTTTGAGCATCCACAACTCCATCGTTGACGATATTCTTATTCTTGTTCCAGAAGTTCGGTTTATCACTATTGAAGCGCGGGCGAGGACCATCTTTGGGTTCATTAAAGATTTTGATGAGTCCTTTTTTGATGAGTGCCCTTTCACATTTTATACCCTTGGTGATCATATCGTTAAAAGAGTCTGTGTCTTTGACATCCAGGTGAAATTCCATTTCTTCGTTTAAGTTGGAAATGAAAATTTCCACTAGTTCTCGTTCAGGTAACTGAAGAGAACGTCTGCTAGACATTTGGCGCCATCGTTGCAGGAATACTGAGAATAATTCACCTGGTTTTTGTTTGGTGTTGCACAGATCAGCCATGGTGATGTCGCGTTCAATATTATAAGAGTAATGAGATAGGAACTTCTGGATGAGTTCCTCAAATGTTCTTATGCCACCTGGTAGTCGGGAAAACCATGATGTGGTTGTTCCTCCCAAGCTTTGGGGAAAAAGGCGCATTAGGTATGTGTCCTCATAAGCGACTTCGAGACAAGCGGAATGAAATTCTCGGACATGATCACGGGGATCTCCCTTTCCTCTATATTTTTTGAATTTTGGTGTTTCGAACCTGCGTGGAAAGGGTGGCATATAAAGATTCCTATCAAACGGATAGGGACAGATGTCGTTAAGTGAGAATTGATTGGTCCTAACACCACTATGAAGTTGTTGGGCGAGATTCTCGACTTGTTGCCGCAACATCTCCATTTCATTTGGAGGAGGAGGTGGTGGGTTACCTCGAGGGATGTTATATCTGATGTGATTTCTACCTCTTTCCTCCTCATGGCGACTTTGTCTTTCTGATGCTTGTCTTATTTGGGCAAGATCAAAGTCTGAGGGGAGTTTGGCTCCTTCTTGAGCAAGTCTTAAAAAGTGAGCATCCGCATTGCTCCTTAATATTTCATCAAATAATCTGTTAAAATGAGGGTTATGCTGAACCCTTTTGATTGTTGAAGGAGTGGGACTACTTGGGTTTTCATCATTTACATTTCCTCCAAGTGCTTCTTGAAATTCATTGAGGTTGTCCTCTTCTTCCTCAATTTCTATTTCTCGTTGCCTTGATCGCGATCGGGTTTGAGCCATTTTGTTTGCAAGTTTGTGTTGAAGTTGATTGAAGATGATGATGAGTGGTGATGAAATGAAAGATTGATTGGTTGGTGATTTGTATGGGGATCTCTAGCACTTTAAGGTAGATGTAACCGAAATTCCTTCTTTGAATTGCTTGTTTGTTTTGATGATTTTGGGATGTGATAAGGTGTAGAGAAATCTGAGATGTGTTACAGATTTTGACTACCTAGTAATGAGAGGATTCACTCATGAACTAGTTTTAACCTGCGTAGATGTGTCTCTTAGGATGAGCTTATCCTAAAAAGTGATGTGATGTGTTTGATTTCAAGCAATATCTAAAAGAGAACTTGGGACAAGAACCTCTTAATGTTTTGAGAGTTGGGATGGATTGATGATGAAGTGATGATGTATGAGTGAGATGATGGATGTTTTTGTTTTTCAACTTCAATAAAAACTTTGGGTTATAAATTGGACAAACTCTATCTCTTCCCTTTCGGGCGTTGGTGGCACTTCTCGAGCTGTGTTGTAGGTGATACAGATGTTTGGGAAGAAGTTGGGATTAATCTTTCCTCCTTGATTTTTGTGATAACTCAGAGCTCTATATTGCATAAAAGCTCTGCGGTTCAATGATTCTGAATCAAACTCGTTTGTTTTACCTTGAAGATAGAGACGCATGCGATGTAGAAAGACTCTATGTGAGACAAAGATTTGTCTATTGAGATAGAAGAATTTCCTCCTTTTGATTAAAGCCTTTGAGCTTAGTGGTCTCCTTTTCAAGGTGATACTCTGATGACACTTCTTCTTTCGCAAGATGTGAAGAATGGTCATAAATTTTTGACTCTTTGTTTGTTTGCACTTTGTTTTTGGTATTTTTGGTTGTGTTGATAGATGTTGGATGAATACTTTGTTTTTGGGATTGATTTTCTGATTTTTCTTTGACAAGAAAACAAAGCAAGCACACAAACACAAGATTGTAGCCTCAAAGGCACAAATGAGTATGGGTCTAGATCAACCCAATTCTTGGACTTGTTTTTGACCCTTCCTTTAGATGTATTTTAAGGTGTATTTCCAAAGCCTGAAGTCGGCTCAATTCGCACTAGGTCTGTAAAACGAACACACTTCAAACACTTTTTATCCCTAAGGTCAAATGGCCAGTTGTGATAAATTTAGCCCACATCTTGATATTTCTTCGACTTTGGTACTACATACCTTATGAATCCCGCCGTGGCAGGTAAGGATGTGATATACTAAGTCTTGCACGAGCATAACAAATAGATGATCCCTATGATGGGGGAGTCACCACTTTTATCAAGCCACAAGTGACTTTTCAAAAAGCTATGTTTCTACTCAAGGAAATATGTATGGTGAGTATCTTGGGAGCAAAACCTTCTATGCTCTTGCACTAAATTATACCTCAAATATCCTCAATCAATAGAATAGGTGGGCTACTACTTAAAGGTGTTTAGTCATGTTCGATGGCTTTGGACATAAGTTCATTCTGCAGTGACTCACTTAAGAGCCTTGTAACTGGTGGTGGGGCCCATTTGTCCTTTCGGCCAGTTACACTGTAGGAACAGCTATACCCAAGGCTACAGCTTTCGCTCTCACCTGATTTCTATAGCGGCTCGAAGGATTTACCGCTCGAGGTCGTTCCCAAGAGTATCGATCCCTTGGCAGGCCTTTCTTAAAAAGATAAAATTTGAGCGTTACTAACACTTTTCTCTTGCACCTAGGACCACGAAAGCCAAGGGAGAGGATAGTGTGTGTTAGAAGTAGGACCACTCAACCAACTCTTTGCACAAGTGTGCCAAGCACGAAAAACACTTGTTCTTTTTAATCTATCATTGCAATGTGATCTAACTATTTGGAGATGTTGCTCCAACAATCATGGTGTTCTTTTTAATTTTCAAAGGCAATTGTTTGAGTAAACTAGAATTTGAAAATCCTGGTCAACTTAATGAAAAACACGTTTGCATGAAGTAAGATTGCTTTAAAAATGAGACAAGTTGATTGTGAATTTTATTTGCACCAAAAATGGAAGTGTGGATTGTGAGTTTTATCTTGATGCAAGAAATTAAATTTGCCTTGTTGATTTTAAGCACCAAAACGAAGTTTGTTTCCTAACTTGCAAAAAAAAAATAAAGTTGTTTTTGTATAAGTTTGTGGTTCTTTTTACCTTTGAACAATGAAATTCTTTTTAAGAGCCCCAAACAAATGTGTGATTCTTTTTCAAAAGCCCAAATTTGAAATGTGAAGTTAATTTTAAACCAAAATAAAAAGTGAATTCATTTTTAAAACCAACTTCAAAAACAAGTTAGTAAAAAAATATAAATCTACTCTTTAATCTAATTTAAATCTGCACAAAAGAGAAAAATAGTTAGTAAAATCTGCCTATTTGGTGGGCTTCTACAAGCCTAAATTTTTTATTTTTTTTTGGTTATAAGGTGATTTGTACAACGTTTTGTTACAATAGCGCTAGTCTGCGTTTGAACAGAGGCACTATTTAACACAAACGTATTAAAAGAAAGGGAAAGACAGAGAAGGGAAAAGCACTGAAACAGGGGGAATAGCGCCAAAATAATGCCAAACGCACCAAAACAGTGTCAAAATCGCAACCTGTGTGACATTTTCAACATTCAAACATGTTATTGGTTAAAAAAAAAAATGATCTTTTTGGTGTTTGGATTCACGTCGGGTTCACCAAATGATGCTCTGCAAAAAGGATTAGAAAATCTGTTTGATGGCAACACACACAAGAGCACAAGAAAGAAACGTTAGTGTTAGCAACAAAAGATTATCCTAAACAGGCATATCAAGAGAGATATTAAGCATGAAATAGAAAGCATATAAACATAAAATGAAATAGCTAATCAAGATGCTCATAGTTGCTCCTCCCTTGTTCCTCTCCTCTCCAAGTCCCAAATGAGTGTAGCTCTCAGCAGCTTTTTGCACTATGGATGCTTATGGAGGATTGAGATTTAATACTAAGCTTCAAATATGAAATGAAAAGCTAAATACTATGCTAGAGTAGATAGTGATGCTATGAAAAAGATCTATGCTAATGCCAGTATAACAACAATACTCTAAAATGCTTCTCCTTTTGCTTGAGGAGAAGGGTTCTATTTATAGAAGAAATGGGGAAATGAAGGGTTAAGATTGAGCAATCTTAACAAGGGTTAGGATTGAAAGTTGGGGATCCATGTGCACAATTGGCACCAATAAAATGGTGACAAGTTTCAACATAGGATTGGGTTGAGAGAAGAGGTTGGAGGCATTAAAGGCCTGAGAAGACCTCATGGTTATCTAGAAGGTAAGGGTCAAGTCTAAATTAAGATTACCCATTGGATTAAGAGTTAATCCAAGGATAAACCTTTGTGCAAATGATTAAGAGATAATCATAGTCAAAGCATTAATGGCCTGATGAGACCTTTGGGTTGGGTAGAGGTTGAGTCAAAACAAATGTTTTAACCATGTGGGAGGGTTTGAGGTAACCATTAATGGTTATTGGAGACTTTGGGGATTAAGTGGTTGAAGGTTGAAAGCCTTCAATGGTTATCAAAGACTTTGAGCCATTTAGTGGTTGAAGGTTGGAAGCTTTCAAAGGTTATCCAAGACTTTGAGGGTTAATTTGTTGAACACACAAAGCATTAATTGCTTTTCAAAGACTTTGGAGTCTTTGAGAAGTGACTCCAATTTGCTTAGGAATGTGACAATATTTAGGGGATGGATTAGGCTAATTAGGAAGGGTTTAGAAGAATCTAGAAGGGGTTTAGGCATACAAGTGGATTTTGTAGGAAAATGCAAGTGGGAGAAATTTTGGTATTTTCAATTAAAATAAAATCATTTATTTCAATTAAATGGTGTAAGTTGAATTTGGATAAATATTTAAATAAATATTAATTTATTTAAATGAGAAAAAGAAGATAAAGCATTTAAAATGCTTGAAGACTTTGAGGGAAACCATTAAAGGCTTGAAGACTTTAAGGAAAACCATTAAAGTCTTAAGAAGACTATAGAAGGAAGCCATCAAGTTTGAAGACTTTAAAGCCATCAAGTTTGACTACTTTAAGGGAAACCATTAAAGGTTTCAAGTGGGTGAGGATAAATAGGATTTTAAATAAATAATTTATTTAAAATAGTTGTGCAACTTGCTTTTGTAGGAAAATACAAGTGGGTGGAGGATAAAGGTGATTTTAAATAAATGATTTATTTATTTAAATGTGAGAGGTGGGATTTTGGGGGTTTTAAATAAATATTAATTTATTTAAATGTGAGAGAAGATTTAATTAAATAAATATGATTTATTTATTTAATTAATGGTCTGAATTTGGTTAAGTGAATTAAATCAAATAAATTGAATAATTTATTTAATTAATAGGAGAATAGGGTTAAGATGAATTAATTAAATATTAATTTAATTAATTATTAATTGATGGTTAAATAATCAAATAAATACTAAGTATTCATTTAATTAAGTGGACAGATTTATGTGACTACACCACCAATGCTCGAAAGGGAAGAGGTAGAATTTGTTCCATTTGTGACACAAAGCTTTTATTGAAGTTAAAACATTTCATCCATTATCTCAATCATGCATCATCACGTCATCATCAATCCGTTCCAACTCTCGAAACATTAAGAGGTTCTTGTCCTAAGTTCTCTTTTAGATATTGCTTGAATCAAACACATCCCATCACTTTTTAGATTGTTTCTACATCTAGGATAAGCTCATCCTAAGAGACACATCTACGCAGGTTAAAACTAGTGTATGAGTGAATCCTCTCATTACTAGGCAGTTGAGTCTGTAACACAGCTCAGATTTCTCTACACCTTATCACATCAAACCTTATCAAACAAACAAGCAATTCAAAGAAGGAATTTCGGTTACATCTACCTTTAAAGTGCTAGAGATCCACATGCAACATAATTCACCAACCATCGATCTCTCATTTTATCAACAACTCATCATCATTTTCACTCAACTTCAACAAAAACTTGTGAACAAAATGGCTCATACTAGATTAGGAACTAGACAAATGGAGATTGAGGAAGAAGAGGAGGAAAACATCAATGAATTCCAAGAAGCCCTTGGAGGAAATGCGAATGACGAAAACCCAAGTACTCCTACTCCTGCAATAATAGAAAGGGCCTAGCATAACCCTCTCTTTAACGAACTTTTTGACGAAATACTCAGGAGTAATGCGGATGCTCACTTTTTAAAGCTCGCTCAAGAAGGAGCCAAGCTCCCCTCTAACTTTGATCTTGCCCAATTAAGACAAGCATCAGAATGACAAAGTCACCATGAAGAAGAAAGAGGTAGAGATCCCATCATATATAACATTCCTCGAGGTAACCCACCACCTCCTCCAAATGAAATGGAGATGTTGCGGCAACAAGTTGAAAATCTCGCCCAACAACTTCATAGTGGTGTAAAAATTAACCAATTCTCACTCAATGACATATGTCCCTATCCCTTTGATAGGAATATTTATATGCCACCTTTTCCACAAGGATTTGAAACACCAAAATTCAAAAAATATAGAGGAAAGGGAGATCCTCGTGATCATGTCAGAGAATTTCATTCAGCTTGCCTCAAAGTGGCATATGAGGACACATACCTAATGCGACTTTTTCCCCAAAGCTTGGGAGGAACAACCACATCATGGTTTTCCCGACTACCAGGTGGCATTAGGACCTTTGAAGAGCTAGTTCAGAAGTTCTTGACACATTACTCCCATAACATTGAACGTGACATCACCATGGCTGATTTGTGCAACACTAAACAAAAACCAGGTGAACTATTCTCAGTATTCCTGCAACGATGGCGTCAAATGTCTAGCAGATGTTCTCTTTAGTTACTTGAACAAGAACTAGTGGAAATATTTATTTCCAACTTAAACGAAGAAATGGAATTTCACCTGGATGTCAAAGACATTGACTCTTTTAATGACATGATCACCAAGGGCTTAAAATGTGAGCGGGCTCTCATCAAGAAAGGACTTATCAAAATCTATAATGAACCAAAGGATGGTCCTTGCCCATGCTTCAATAGTGACAAACCAATCTTCTGGAACAAAAATAAAAATATCGTCAACGATGGGGTTGTGGATGCTAGAACTATCAAAAGTGCACAGCCTGTGGTTTGATTTGCAGGACAGAATCCCCCACCTCAGACTAACACAATTGTTCCTTCAAATCAAAGCCGCATCACATCTCACGATGAATCCAGACCTCGTCAACAAAAACAAAAACGAACATACACTCCCTTAGGGGAACCCATTGAAACAGTGTTGCGACAACTGGTTTCTCAAAATTTGGTAACTCTACCTAAAACATCAAAATATGAACCTCAAGTCAATCCTGCATGGTGGGGAGATACTGAACATTGTGATTTCCATCAAGGGAGAGGACACAAAACAAGTAATTGTAATAGATTGAAAGATCTTATTCAAGATCTTATTGACCGATGTGAAATTGAAATCGAAGGGCATGACCCAAAAACAACAAACAATGATCATCTGATGTTCAAAAATCCACTTCCATCACAAGATCAAAGGGGTCCTTCTACTTCCAGGAGAGGCACTGATACCACTGATTATATGCAGGCTGCATATAATTATACTCTAAATCACCTATATGATGCCAGTGAACAAATTACAACTATAACCATAAAAATCCGAGCTCCAATTGCAATGTTGTTACATGTCACGGCAAGGTTACCATAAAGGCAGCTACACAAGGCACCACCTCCATACCAAAGCAGTACAATCTTGTGGAACAATTAGACAAAACGCCTGCGCTTATATCCATTTTAGAGCTCTTGCGCCTATCTCCATCTCATAAAATAATCTTGGATCAAGCTCTCCAAGAGGCATCAATCCCTGCAAACCTGAATATAGACCATTTTCAAGCCGTGGTTGGAAGTCTAAAGTCATCACCTTGTCTCACTTTTTCCAAAAGTGACAACTCTTCATTTCAGCAACCTCATAATGCTTCCTTACACATTGAAGGATTTATCAACCAGCATAGGATCAAGCGAGTCTTGATCGATAATGGAGCAGGCCTGAATATTTGTAGACTGCAGTTGGTCATAGCGTTGGGATATGCCATAGAATCAGTGGATTCCCGTAAGAAGATCACAATCAAAGCCTATGACGATGCAGAGCATTCATCCAAAGGAGCTGTGGTATTACCAATCCGAGTGGGCCCTGTGTTAAAACACATCATTTGTCAGGTTCCGGACCTTCCTCTGCCATATAATCTATTGTTAGGAAGACCTTGGATACATGCCATGCAAGCCGTTCCATCTACCTACCATCAATGTATCAAATTCCCACATAACGGTGTAGAGATCACAATCCTGGGTGATGCAAATCCCTTTGCATATTGTCATAATATCACTCATCAACTAGAGATTACCGTTCCTAACAATAGAGAAGCCATTTCCTCCACATCATATATAAGTCCAGCCTCTCTTGCCAGTTCAAACACCACTATACCCAAGCAAGAAAAGCTTAAGATGAAAATAGTAGAGGAAGGTCCTGGGGAATACAACTGAAGTCAACTCTTTTGTGTGGGACAAGTGCCCACTTCTCCTAGAACACATGGCAAACCACAACAATTACTTCAGCAACCACTGATAATGCTAGCATGTGCTTTGACGTCTTTCATCCTTGGGAAGAGTCAAGAAGAAGAAACCAAAGATGAGGACTTAGCGGAATGGATCTATAAAGATCCCATCACCACTGATATGCCACAAGCTACACTTCCCACAGATCAGTATGGCAAAGGCCTCCTCATTATGCAAAGAATGGGTTATGATGGTCAGAGTGCTTTGGGATCTTGCAAACAAGGAAGACATGAACCACTGCTGCCAGAATTAAAGCCCAAAGATAATACAGGCCTAGGCTTTGAAAAGGAGATCTTTCCTAAGCTTAGATTCAAAGGAAAACCCAACAAACCACTATATCAGCCTATTGCAAAGAGGACACCTTTCATTATCAAAGCAACATCAAACACCATCGCAACTACCCCACCGAGGCTTAGAATCCCAACACAACCATCACCAATGCCGATCATCCCACCAATCAAACCAGTAATCCCATCAGCAGCAGCAATAATATCAATAGCACCATTAGCAGCAGCAACTGTATTAGAACCCATAGTAGTATCTACAACACCCGCAGTTCCAGTAGAAGCAGCTGAGTCAACATTACCGATACTCCCTATATCGGATTCATTGATCCCCATCATCCTTCCTGCAGCACCAATCATTCCATCTACAAAGGTACATCAATCGATCACACCTGCAGTGTTTAACACAAAGGACATCCCAGTATGGTATAGTAATCGGATGTTGGAAAGTGATTCAGAGACCGACTCACATGAATGGGAATTTGATTCCATTCAGCTTAATACTTCAGATGAGGAAGACACATCAATACCTCCACCCCGCAAAGACATCCCTGTTTATGGAGAAGCACAGATAAAGACTTCTTGGGTTCCTGAACTGGAAGCTTCTTCCATAGACCCTACATCACATCCTATGCCTGATTCTGACAGGGAGAGTACCATCAATGACCTTCACCATAACGTCTTAACCCTTACTGACACATCTAACGAACTTAACCTAATCGATGAAGTAATGCCCATTATCCACCCTGAACTCATTGAATGGAACCAACCAAATCCCCCATATCTTGACCTCTTCCAAAATGATGAAGCCATCATTGACTTTTTGGAATTAAGGGATAACCTGCCAAGTGGGGATCACAAAGTTGGATTCGCCATAGAACTTAATAGCGCAGCATACTTTGGGGTGAATGCCAAACCTTTCAGCTCCAACAATATAACAATAAAACATGGATCTTCCATTGAAAACCACATCGTGGCACTGTTTGATTCAACAAAAGTAAAAAGAAAGAGCGTATCCAACGGTGAAAACCTCTCTGAGGCGCCTGAGGATGAAAGGTTTGACATCCTTCCCTGTAGCACACAAAGGGAATGATCAACGATTCTTATCGAGGAAACCAAAGAATACAATGTGGGGACTCCTGAAACTCCTCACCTCATACATCTGGCATCTCTTTTAACTCCAGAGGAACAACCTAAATTCATAGAGTTCTTTCAGAAGCGTCAGATTAACTTCACATGGTCATATGCAGACATGCCTGGGCTTGATCCTGATTTAGTCATGCATCACCTCACTATAGCGGAAGGAGCCAAGCCTGTCAAGCAGAAGCTTCGTAAGATGCATCCTCAGATTGCAGTACTAGTCAAAACAGAACTCAAGAAACTCCTAGATGTTGGTTTCATTAGACCAATTGATTATGCAGACTGGATCTCCAACATTGTTCTTGTTGGCAAACCAAAAGGGGGCATCCGCATTTGTACTGACTTCAGAGATCTAAATAAGGCATGTCCTAAGGATGACTTCCCCCTACCAAATATCGACATCATAGTAGATCTGATAGCAGGACATGCCATGCTTTCACTCATGGATGGCTTTTTCGGATACAATCAGATAAAGATCACACCAGAGGATCAACATAAGATGGCCTTCACATGTCCATGGGGCACATACTGCTGGAATGTCATGCCTTTCGGTCTAAAGAATGCAAGAGCAACCTATCAATGAGAAATGACCACCATTTTCCATGACATGATGCATACTATGATGGAAGATTATGTTGATGACTTACTAGCAAAATCACTCACCAGAGAAGGGCATCTCAACATATTAGATAAAATCTTTGATAGACTGGAACAATATCATGTTCGACTCAACCCAAAGAAATGTGTCTTTGGAGTAACCTCAAGGAAGCTTCTAGGATACATTGTCTCAAGCAAAGGCATTGAGGTCAATCCAACAAAGGCAAAAGCAATCATGGACATGCCACCTCCAAAGAACATCAATCAGCTAAGGACATTACAAGGCCAGCTACAATCCATCCGCAAATTCATTGCACAACTGGCAGATAAATGTCACCCCTTTACACATCTGCTACACAAAAACATCCGCTTTCAATGGGATGCAAGATTCCAGCAAGCATTCCAGATGCTTAAAGATTATCTCATGAATACGCCATTATTGATCCCACCAGATCCAAGTAGACCTATGTTACTCTATATATCAGCAACAAGTACAGCGTTGGGTGTACTATTGGCACAACATAATGCTGAAGGGAAAGAGTGCGCTGTTTACTACATCTCTTATACACTGGTGGGCTATGAACTCAATTACACACCTATTGAGCGAGCTTGCCTAGTAGTAATCCTGGCAGCCACTAAATTGAGGCACTATCTGTTAACACACAAGGTACAACTCATTGCAAAGATTGATCCACTCAAGTATTTACTCAGCAAAGCAGCATTGACAGGCCGCTTGGCCAAATGGGTGATGATTCTAAGTGAATTTGACATCGAGTATGTAGATCATAAAGCTATCAAAGGACAAGCTATTGTAGATCAGTTGGCCGAGGCACCACTCATAGGCGATCATCCTCTCATTTCCAATTTTCTGAATGAAGAGATATTCATGATTACAACAACACAACCATGTAAACTATACTTTGATGGTTCGTATACTAGGCATGGCTCGGGGGCAGGCATTCTGTTTATCACACCTCAAGGTGACAGCATCCCAAAGTCTTACAGGCTCACATTTCCATGCACCAACAACATAGCAGAGTATGAGGCCTTGATCACAGGACTCAGGCTAGCCATACAATGGAAATTACAAGAACTACAAGTATATGGCGACTCCCAACTAGTCATTCGACAAGCAACTGATGAATATCAGACAAAGGATGATAAACTCATGCCATACAAACAAATGGTGGATAAATTAAAGGCATCATTTACTACTATCACCTTTGAACAGATACCCAGAGATCAGAATCGAGCTGCTGACGCTATGGCTACTATCACATCTCTCCTAGATCTTTCGCAAAATTCAACACGCTACGAGTTCTTGGTAGAACAGCTTTGGATCCCTCCTTATGATATCCCCGAATCCGAGATGATATGTCGCCTTGTCGGTTCTGAATCCCCATGGTACGATGAGTTCTATACCTATCTCCACGATCACACCCTTCCTCCTAACCAATCGAATAACCAACATAAAACCTTCATTCACCAAACTGCTCGATATACCATTATTGTCGAAACCCTATACCGACGTAGTCTTGATAGTACTCTCCTTCGATGTCTGGAACAAGATGAGACAACAAAGGCCTTGGAAGAGGTACATGAAGGAATTTGTGGAACTCATGCAAGTGGTCTGTCACTCACCAAGAAACTCCTGCGCACTAGATACTATTGGCCATCCATGGAAAAAGACTCCTACTACTTTGTCAGAAAGTGCAAGAAATGCCAAGTTCATGGAGACCTAATACATGCACCGGCACAAGAATTGCAACCAATCACAACACCATGGCCTTTTTGTCAATGGGGCCTTGACCTTGTGGGTAAAATTCATCCATCTTCATCCAACGGCTACAAATTCATTATTACCGCTACTGAATATTTCACAAAGTGGATTGAAGCTATTCCACTTACCCAAGTTACCAGCAAGAAGATCGCCTCATTCATCCTCAATTACATCATCTGTCGGTATGGTGTACCCATGTCCATCATCACAGATAATGGTCTTCCTTTCAAGAATCAGGATGTCCGTGAACTTTGTGAGAAATTTCACATCCAACATCGCTTTTCCACTCCCTTTTACCCACAAGGCAATGGTCAGGCTGAAGCATCGAATAAAAACATATTGAGGATCCTAAAGAAGACAGTCAATGATGTCGATCGTGATTGGCATGTTCAGTTGAATCCAGCACTATGGGCCTATCGAACTAGCATTCGAACCCCTACAGGCGCAACTCCCTACTCATTGGTCTATGGTGCAGAAGCTATTTTACCTGTTAAAGTTGAAATACCATCACGACGGGTTTCTTTGCACAATCTCATCGATGATGAAGCATACAGAGTATCCCGTCTTTAGGACTTAGAGCTACTTGATGAGAAGCGACAAGCTACATACAATCACCTCAAAGCCTATTAGCAGCGCATGAGCATAAGCTATAATCATCGAGTTAGACCTCGTACATTCAAGTTCAGTGATCTTGTTCTTTGAGAAAATCCTCGTAACCAACCCATCCGCGAACATCACGAAAAGTTTGAATCAAATTGGTTGGGTCCATATGTTGTCACTGTCGTATTTGGGTCCGGGGCATATCAGTTGGCTACATCAGAAGGAGAACCACTAGCAGATCCGATCAACAACATGCACCTCAAACAGTTTTATACCTTAAAGTTGTACAAAGCATCAGGCTCCCATATATACTGGCAAAAATACCAAAAACATTCAGATAAAATGACTTGAAGAAAATACAAAAACACCAAAAAGAGTAAAAGAAAAATCATGCATCCAAACGGTGAACAAACACTCCGGTGGCACCTTGGGTAAGTATGATGGTGAAAACCTGGCAAATAGGCGCCACTCGTAAAGGCTATGGCTCCATTGTCTTTCAAACTTGTTGCGATCACATTCATTTCATCCACTCATCCATCCGTTCAAAAGCCATGGCTTGTTAGTGGTTTGCAATCAAGAAAGTACTTCATGCATCTTGCATCCCGCTTTTTCATAGTCATGTCTAAACTGGGGGCAATGCCCTTAATCTAGTTTGATGGAAGTGGATTCTGCATTACTCATAATTCATTGGTTCTTCATTCAAAACTATCTCATAAAATCCAAAAAAATTTGAAAATTGTCTCTCACAACAATACCAAAAACATTCAAAATATCTCACAAAATCCAAAAACATCAGAAAACATCAAAAATCAATCAAACACATGGCAACAACCTTGTACATACTCATCCGAGTAGATACCAAACAAGCATTGCAAAATACTCGCATGATGATCACTTCTCAAGACATCACCCAAACAATCAACATCGACACTCAAAAACTGTCTTCAACAAGGATGCATCCTTCCTTATCAAAACAAAGACAAAATGATGTTTTCTTTGACAAGAAAATTGTGTTAAGCTATCAAATACTTGGTTGATTTATGAGTACAATCATTCGTTTATCTGTATCAGGTTCCTACTGCATTGTTTGTGTATTATCTACACATTATTCCGATGAAGTTCTGGGGCATGTACTAATGGTGTCTACATGGGAAGTTCACTAAGCTACATGATCTTATGCAAAATGCAGTCATAGATCACTACGGCTTGCTGACTACAGCGTATACCTCGACCATATGAGCATGAACCATTACCAAGGATCCATATTCTTTATTCTTTATGTATATACTGTTTTGTTTGAAAGATCAATGCTCCTTCTTTGGTTCCTCCTCATCCAATTTGGATAAAGGTTTTTGTCTCTTATTAAGGTGTGAACTTGTCTGAGGATATGATCAGCCCAAGATCAAGGAGGATGATCCAAGTCATGCATGAATGGAGATGATCCTTGTCTATTCTGCAAGCAATACTCAGGTCAACTTGACCCATTATATCAAGTTGTTTGTATTAACTTGCTATATCAAATCCATGTAAGAAATACTATGGTCATCTTGAATCATTATGTCAAGATGCTTGTATTCTCTTTCAACATTTTAAAGCTCAATGATGAAAATAGAGCACTATGGATCGTCATTGCATCTCATCTGTTTATATATTGCATTCTGTTTCATATCGCCCATCCATTCACTCATTCATATGTATGATTTGTATGCAAATGTAAACAAGGTTAATATGAACAATTATGTGAAAATTGAGCTGGTCTTGGATACAATTGCGACCGAGTACTCTGATACATCATCAATGCATCATGCAAAGTCTCAAAATACCTTGCATTCATCGTAGTCATATTATCATCATCCTTACATTTAGTTGCATTTTGCATTAAGAACATTTCATATCATTTTAGTTATTTAAAATGCATATAGTTCATTATCATTAAACATTAGTCTTCTTATATCATGGCATCATTGCATAATCATAATAATTCAATTCATTCATATGATCAAATTGTCCTTGATTGTATTAACCATTTACTATGCATTCATCTAGTGTCAGTTATCAATTATCATTTTATCATCATTAATTATCCTTTATCATTTATCATTGCATACATTCATTTATTCATCCATTATTAAGTATATTATTAGGCTCATTTTTTACATTGCATTCATTATCCTTTTTTATTGCATTAAGGTGCAGTTATTAAACCATAAGTTGCATTATCATCACATTATCACTTTACTTAATCATATTTAGGCATTTAAAATCATAAAACCATTTGTCTTAAACATTGGTTCATACCATTTTATATTTACATTATACATATGCATTTATTTAGACATCATCATATAAACATTTGTACTTTACATTTGTTTATCCATCTTACATTCATCTAAAGCCATCTAGATGCATATCCATACATAAATCATTCATTCTTTGCATTAACATCATTGCATATCATTATCTCATTATTATATCAAAAATGAAAACACCAAAATCCTGGCATAAATCATCATAAGCATACATCATCATCATGGCATTACATACATAAAGCATTACATCAAACAAAACATGCACACATGTATCAACCTGCATTCATATGTCAGTATCCAACATCATAAATCATCATAAAAACATGCATATAGGAATCATCTCATAAATGCATACATATACACGTATCCATCTAAGCAATAAACTCATAAAAACACCATCCTGCATAGCATCCATACATCACAATATGCATATAAATCAAAATATGGGATCTCCTCATATATATCATCTCATATAATCAGAGTACAATGAATTCTACAAAATCGGCTACCAAGAGCCATCGAAGATACAGTCCAAAAATAAAATACATACATGCAAAATGCTCTCTCAGATGCCACTCTGACTAGATGATGCACCACCATCGCCACCTGCTCCCCCACTAGTACCTGCACCATCCGATCTCTCTCTCCGTGGAGGCCCCATCAAACCCCCACTAGCTCTTGCACCCCTTGACCTATCTCTCCGTAGAGGACCCATCACACCCCCACTGCTCTGCATCCTCTGGGATCACTTTGATCTGGCCTGTCACATCTACGAATAGCTTAGTACTCACTGACTGGATGGTACCACCTGCTCATATAGGCCCCGCCAATAATCAACCTCTCCACCTACTCTCTGTACCTCCCTCGCCAATGCCTCCATAGATGGCCCCTATCCCTGTACTCCCTCCAAAACCCTCACTCTCTCCTACAACTGGACCACCCTATCAACAGCCTGATCTCTTTCCCACATCACTATAGTCAGCTCCGACTCTCGTGCAAATAGCTGCACATCTCTTGCTGCAACCTCTGCCTCCAGATCCTCCACCCGTGTCTCAGCTGCTATTAATTGAGTATGCAAATGAGCTAGCATATGCTCTCGAGGATCACCACCCCTGTCGCTCCCTCCCCTGTCTCCATAGGTGCCTCTCCAATAGCTCCCTCCCCTCTATCCATCAGGATCTCCCTCTCCATACCACGACCACCTAATTTGACTCCTCCCGGCACCAACGGCCCCTGTGATATCCACAGTGGCAATCCGCTTCTCCCTCTCCGCTGAACCCGACCACCTAAGCCACCTAAACCACCACCTCCACCCCCTCCTCCTCCTCCTCCCCCACCTCCACCGTCTCCTCCTCCACCCCCACCATCTCCTATCCCTGCTATCGGTCCTCGCCCTCCTCCCCTCCTCCGTCTCCATCCCCTCTCATCCTCAAAAGCAGGAACCAACTCTGCTGGATCAAATATCTGTAGAATCGGATGTGCTGCCATATACTGTGTATACTCATCTGAAACCCCAACATCCACCACCCTCGGTTGTATATCCCATGGCCTCGCCTGAAGCGTCTGGAACTCCACTAATGCCTAATCATATGGAAGTACTGGCCCCCATGCATACCTCTCTTGAACCACTCTCGCATACTCTCCTGATCCTCTCGGCAATCCCTGCTGCTGTCCAAACTGCCTCAAAACTCTATCCAACACCTGTCTCTCTATGTGATAAGATGTCCTCCCCATGAGGGATCAGGTCATGAAAACATATGGCAGTGCCTCTGCATCATCCTCCAAGGGCTTGCACTCTAGATAACGTCTCCAGATCATGACATCCAGATCACGACATCCAGATCATCCAATGTCCGCCGCCACCACTCTAACTTCCCTAGGTGGGGCTGGCTCATCATACCACTATACATAAACATATAGGGTTGGTCGATTGCCCGAAATCTCAAACTCACTGGTCGGGTCACTGGTAAGTGCTCCCATGGCCAAATGTGCAGCAGCGTCACTCCCACTGCTAATAAGCCCCTCCCGCGGTATGCCACCTCATGCAGCTCCTGATATAAGTGCACCAGCATGCACGGTCCCTAGGCAAATTAGGTCCCCTCTGTCATCATAATCTCAATCACCTGCCCCCAACCAACGGCCAGATCATGTGATAACCTATCTGAACACAGTAGTCCTCCCATAATGCCTGACAAAACTGCTGGTAGAGGCTCGTATAATGTAGCGATGTCCTCTCACGCTATCGAGCCATCATCAATAAACACGTCCTCATCAAAGACTCGCTGAACTGCTATAGTCCCCCATGATCTGTCGTAAGTGACTAACTCACCCTGAATGAGAATATGAAGGATACGCCACACATCCTCCAAAGTCACTGTCATCTCCCCCTGCGCAAGGTGAAATGTGCATGTCTCATTGCGCCAACACTCTGCTAAAGATGTAATCAACCCATGATTCATCCGAATCACGGGCATGTGTATCACATTGTACAACCCTGTCACTGCAATACAATCAATCTTGACCTCTGTCAGCCGATCCCGCAACCCCTGTGTCGCTGGATGTCTCTGGCGTAACTGCAACACACGTAGATCCTCCTGCATACATGCATCAATCAAATCATCATCAGTTGTTTTGTTTTCAAACTTTCTTAAGTTTAAACCTAGACTATCAACAGATACTTTGATCAAGTATCTTCGGGTTGCAACAAGTAAGCAATCATGGCATGCCTAGACTTCAACAGACATTTATCCTAATGACCTAAGTCTCATCAGGCTGCTATGGTTCAAAACAACTCTCACTTCACATCCCTATCCATCCATCATTGGCATCGGGAGATTTTTTTCACACACACTGGGGCATCTCTTATCTTACAAACAAAAGCGCTATTTTGCAAACAAAAGTGCTACTTCTCGACAATAGCGCTAAACCCCTAACAAAAGTGCTTAATCAGGTATGCAAACGCGCTAAAACTACAAATGCACTACAACAATTATTCAATAGCATTGCTTAAAGACAAAAGCGCTCAATTGACCCCTCAATAGCGCTAAAAAATAAAAAGCGCCTAAATATGCCTACAAAAATGCTAGTATTTGCAAAAGGGCCTAAACAATACCACAATAGCGCCATTGCGGCACAATAGCGCTAATTCATTGGACAAAAGCGCCAAAACATAGTTTCAGCGCTATTGTCCTGACTCAACTTGGACTCAGCAAAAAACATATAAAAAATGCATGAAATCCAAAATTTTAAATTTGCGTACCGCTGGGCCATAGTCGTCTGGCCATTGGAACTGACGGACTCGCTCGAAATGGTGCTCTACAATAGGTACCGGCATCCTGACTGCTGCTCGCTCCTCTCAAAAGTCACTATTAGAGCTCTGGTTTCACACTGGTCGCGGTAACAAATGATCTTGTTTTCACCCCTTTCTCCCCATTTAAACCCTTCGCAGTCACCATAGCTTTCCCCCGCTCACCGCCGTGATCCCCGTGAACTTCCCGAGCCTCCCATTTCTCCATTTTACCTCCGATTTCTTCTATTTTTTTACCCGCGTTGCTAACTTCCTCTCTTCTACCACCCTGCCAATTTTCACTCTTTTTCGAGAGATCGCCCGATTTTTCGAAATTTTTCAGCCCATCTCTCAATGGGGCATACCACCCATTAAATTTACACTTTATGGGGCATTCCTTCACACCTATTTTTCTTTTTTTGAAACGACGTGATAAACCACACCGTCTTAAAGAGGGGCAAATGTAGTCACATAAATCTGTCCAATTTAATTAAATGAATATTTCTTATTTATTTGATTAAAAATCCACTAGCCATCAATTAATTAAATTAATATTTAATTAATTCATCTCCAAACATTCTCCTATTAATCAAATAAATTATTCAATTTATTTTTATTAATTCATTAAACCAAATTCAAATCAATTAAATGAATAAATCATATTTATTTCATTTAATCCCCCTTTTCCTCTTTTAAATAAATTAAATAAAACATTTATTTAAATCATTTATCTCCCCCCACTTGCATTTTCCTACAAATGCAACTTGCACACATTTATTGAAATAAATGAATTTTTATTTTAATAAAATCTTATTTTCCCTCACCCACCATACCCACTTGCTAGCCTAAACCCCCTTCTAGATTCTTCTAACCCCTTCCTAATTAGCCTAATCCATCCTCTAATTATTGTCACATTCCTAAGCAACTTGGAGTCACTTCTCAAAGACTTCAAAGTCTTTGAAAAGCATTTAATGTTTTGTGTGTTCAACAATTTAACCTCCAAAGTCTTCCAAAACCACTAATGGCTCTTACATAACCATTTATGGTTATTTCAACTTGCACTCATATGTCTCCTCAAACATTTATTGCTTTGACCATGGTTATCCCTTTTGCCTTTGCACAAGAGTTTATCCATTGGATAAAAGCTTTATTCTTTGAATAAAGAATTTATTCATTCAACTAACCTTGACCTTAACTTCCAAGTTAACTCTCAGGTCATGTCAAACATTTAATGCTTATTCCCTCTCCTCTCAACCTATCTCATATTGACACTTGTCATCCTGGGATTGGGTTGAAAGCCCTCACATGGATTGAATATCATTCAATCCTGACCCTTGTTGAGATTACTCAATCTCAACCATCCATTGCTCCATTTTTCCTATAAATAGAGCCCATTTTTTCATAATCCAGATCCTGAAAACTTGTATGCATTTAAGCTATAGGCATTTTAAGAGAGCATTTTAGCATAATCAACTCATATATTGTCATTTTGGTTAAAATAAATCATTTTAGTATCAATAGCATAGTATTAGTTTTTTATTCACATTTAAAGCAAATACTACAATCTCAAACCTCCATAAGCATCCATAGTGCAAAAAGCTGTTGAGAGCTACACTATTTTGGAACTTGGAGAGGAGAGGAACAAAAGAGAAGGAGCCAAGAGTATGGTAGAAGACATTTGGAGATGTTTTCTTCCATTTACATTCGTAGTTAAATGTTTTACTTTGTTCTTGGTGTCTCTTTTGATATGCCTACTTAGGTTGATCTTTGGTTGAATAACACTAACCTTAACACTTGTTTCTTGTTGTTTGTGTGCTATTCCATCACAGGTTTTTATCCTAACACTTGCCCTTTTTGCAGAGCATCACCTTGCATCTTTGAGTTTTAATGGTTTTGAGTCCTTACCTTAAATTATGTCCCTTTTCTAGTCTTACTTATTTATACATGGATTCATATGTGAGCAAGTCAATCCCGTTAGCATTTTAGACCCCACAAATTCAAATAAAGAAATGAAGTCCATTTATTTAAAGCTTCCATTAAAAAAATTCCAATAGGGGAATTTTTATGTTTATCTATTGCACAAAATACAAATGTGATACAAGGTATTAATTTAATGAATAAGATGCACTTACAATGTAAGGGTGTTGATTGTCTATGATAGTTCTTCTAAGAAAATAGACATGTAAGCATTTAAGTGAGGCCATAAAAAGCCCCTATCTCCAAGAAATGATTGGATTTGAATGATATTATACAAGACCATTGAACTATTTGATGGTTAAGTAGGGAAGGAAAGTAAACTTCATGTTTTGCCTTTAATTTACATCACATGAATAATCTCTTCCTTAAGGCTCAACAACCAACCTCTTTGGCCTATGGGTTCTCTATGGTACCTATTAGCACGTCTAAATGATTCTGCCTCAATTGAGTACTCCACCTACATCCTCACTTTTAGGCATATTTTCTATACCCAATACCCAAAGAGCTTGCCTTATACCTATAAAGGTAATGCACAACTCTATAATGATTAATTATGGGGATTCTATAGTTTAGCTTTAATTAAATGCACAACATAAATAACATTTTTCTAAAGTCTCAACACTTAACCTTTTTGACTTGTAGGTCCTCTATGGGCCCTATTTCTAAAAGGCCTCGATGAGTCTACATCAATTGAGTACTCCACCTACATGCACTCTTAGTCACTTTTGTTATACCCAACAAAATTTCTTTATAGTTGTAAAGGTAGAACAAAATACTACAATGTTCAATTATGGAGGTCATCTTAAAATGAATTAAAAATGCATGAAGGTTAAATACCACAAAAACAATAAAATTACAAATATTATTGCTTCAATGTAAAATACTATGAGGTTTAGGTGTCCAATAAAATTGATAAAATAAATGAATTGAATCATTCCAAAGATAAACAAGGCTACATTCTCATGTAGATGGGTTGTCTCTCCATGTTGTCTCTTGAGAAACATTAAGAGTTTTTTCAAAGTCATGTGTTGGATATCATAATTTGTATCCATAGTAGGGGAACAAGTAGATAGAAGACAATGATTTTTTAACTGATATCAACATTTAGTTGTTCAAGAAATTAATGTAATGCAATGTAGATAAGAAAAACCCAACATATGTATCACCTCGATATAGAAACATAAAATTGTTTAGTGGTCAAAAGATCAATAATAATGTCACCCTTCATTCATGTTCAAAAGTGGTAAAAAGCTTCTATTCAAGTCCTCAAGACTGGGGATTATTTATTGTATACACTAAAGTCCATTGCTTCTTGCAAAGATTTTAAGCTTTCTTGATTTAATAATTCTATTAACATTGATCATGTCAATTGTGTTGACAAGAATTGGGATTAAATACTTTCAAATTATTAAAGCATGCATAAAATTGTTTTGAGAAATTTGCTAGTAGTATAACATAAATTTAAAAGGACTTTAGAATTGAAATACAGTTTTAATAAATAATTAATTAGTTGCACATGTGTATGTTGAATATTAACCTATTCGTAAACCCTAAAGATCCAACCACTACCCCTAGATCTACAAACTAATTCAACAAACAATCAATAGATAACTACAAATTTGCAATGCAAATAACATGAAATCAATATAAATATGCGTTCACATGCATAAGAGGCATATCTTGCATTGTTCTCCTATCTTCCATGATCTTGTATGTGATTGTGTTGCTCTCATATTTGTGTTGCACTTGCACTATAGCTCAAGGAATAATGAGTGTGGTTGTGACGAGTTATGGCTATGCTTGTGATGATGTATGCTCTAATTCGATTTTGGCAAAGCATAGATATGCTCAAGCTATGTGTGATGTGGTATGAGAGGAGGAAGCCTTTTTTTATAGAGATCCATCCTGAAAAATGGTGGGTTTAGATTAAAAGGTGAGATTATGAATGACCATGATCATATAGGTGAAAGAGCCTCAATAGGATTTGAGAGTAGGTAAAGATGAAGGGAGGAGATTAAGAGGTTAAAGGTAGAAGAGAATAAGATTAAGATGTTAGATTTGAAATGGAGGGATGAGATTAAGAGGTGGGTTGACTTTGGAGAAAGCACAAAGTAAATGAAGAGATGAGTGACACTTGTCACTTGCCTGTGAATTTATATTATGATCCATGTGAACAAATTGGAGGGCTAATATTGAAGAGGAAAAAAATAAATGAATGAATTAAACAAATAAAAGTATTTATTTAATTAGTAGAGGGAAGGGCTTAGATAAATTAAATAAAAATATTTATTTAATTTAGGAAAGGAGGTGAGTTTAAATAAATAATAAATATTTATTTAAATTAGAAAGAAGAGGCTTAGTGAATTAATTAAATAAATAGAAATATTTATTTACTTAATAGTGGAAGAGGCTAATAAATTAATTAAATAGATATAAAAGAAGATATTACAATAAAATAATTAAATAAATGATAAATATTTATATAATTAAAGGACAATTTTAGGTGTCTATATTTAAATCTATGTGGTAAATTAACCCATATTAAATATGTCAAATGACATTATTCATTGATAGATATATCCATCAAGAGTGGTCTATAAGCTAAACTCAAAATATTAGAAACACATTGTAGCTAATTGAAAGCTTCAACCATATATGGCTAGTCCAACATGTATCTAATTTAACCCAGTGCATTTGTTAAATTTGATTACATGCACTAAAAACTTGCATGGATCACTTTGGGATTAGGTACAATTAATCCATTGTACCCAAAAGGACCTCATGGTTGCACCTACAACAAGTTCTCACTTTGGGGTAGCCATGAAATCCAAAGTTGCATCCATCTAGTTGGTTGGGGCCCGAAATTCTCTACTCTATCACATAGTCAAAATTTTATTTTATTTTCTACAAAAGGTAATGAATCTACTATGCATGTGTGAGTAATCATTTTCTTAGGTCTTTGGCGTTATTACAACAAATTTGTCTAATGGCAAAGTACATCCAATACTGATTTTACTCCATGACATTTTTCATTGAGATATTTGGTTAAAACATTTGACACAACTTTTATATGTTCACATATGTATCTATGACTTTAGCCACACCCTTGAAGAATGCCAATTTCCCATTATAATAGCCAATTTTTGTTTAATATTGAAAACTATAGGATATTTTATCAATAGACATAACTAGTACAAGCAACAAATATTTGTTAGAAAGAAAGAAAACAAAATGACACCATGTATATCTTATAGAAAGCAAGATAAATTTGATATTTCTTAAAAGGCAAAAAACTCTCTCATGTTTAAGAGGTTTCAAATGTAATTGTTTATAGTTTTTAGTAGTACTATTTCAGAGTCAGTAGAGAAAATAGTGTGCACGTATTATATCTTAAAAATGATTTATGAATGGAAATTTCACACGCCTTTTTTTTCCTTGTAATTATCTAAGATAACATTGAATTATCTTACATAAATAGGTAATTCCCCTCTAGTTGAAGATCATTACATTTTGGCATGGAGCTTTGCAACTGAAACGAACAAGACTCCAAATTTAGATATCGTGCATCTCCCCTCCTTTTATGTAAAAAGTTGCAAGTTTTACACTAATGCAAAGTTCGTATCCACCACTATACTAGCAACTACAGGGGGAGTGCCTGCAACAGGAGGCCGATAGGTCTGATTGTTAAGGCAATATGTTAGTAGATGTATTATAGTTGTGATATCGAGAAGTATATTGTATTGTATAACTGAATAATAAAATTTTATTAAAGTCAAATAGTTAATTGTACAACAGGACAATTTTTGTGTACATAACCCAACCAATGGTTGCTCCCAAACTTGAAAATTTTCCACCCACCATCCCCCATGTTGGTGTATGCAACATGATGTACTTGAAGTAAATGTTATGAATATTGTTTTACATTTTTTTTTGTAGGCTATATTATTTCCAACCAATTTTTTTTGCTGGACCCAGAGTATTGTTGTTATCCACCCTCCATCCCTCATGCTGGTAAGAGCACCATGTGATGTATATGATGAAAGACCTACATCATTGTTTCATTTATATAAGTTAGATTTGGATAACATGTAAATTTGGTGAAGTTAAATACTTTGAAAATCTCAAAAATTTGAAAGTTAGTACTTTTTAGTAATATAATACCTAATGGATGTGTAATTGCAGAATTGGAATCTCCTGTGTGATTCATGTGAGTATTTGTTTGTTGTGATAGAGCTTTTCTGCACAGAACTTTATGAAAATAATAATTAAATTTTGTTTAAGAAGTGAAAGGAAGTTAATTTTTATGGAAAGCTGAATTGTAGTTATCTACCTAAGAGTATTTTGTAATTTGAAAAGATTTACCTGTTGTTCTTTATGGAAAGCTGAATTGTTCAGTGAAGAGAATCTGAAAGCGTGAAGGGGTGTTGAAGAGAGAAGGCAGTTAATGTTGAATTGAATAATAGGTACAAATTCAAAACCTTGAGAAAGCATAATATGTGTAAAAGTTAACATGTCCACGGATAGTTGAACAACCTAAACAAAGTAAGAAGCCTGCAAGTAGATGTTGGAAAATCAATATATTGAACAAGTAAGTAAGGTTTACATATCGTTAAACCAATTGTTGCATTTGATGCTATTCTTTACTGAAAGCTTAATTATTGAATGAAAATAACTTGAAGGTGTAAAGGAATGTTAATGGCAAAAGGTAGGTAATGATAAATAGTATAATACTTATCAATTGTAAAGAGAGACACAGTGAGAAAATACCATCAAAAATCATTATATGCGTAAAAGTGAACAAGTACCTTGCATACTGAAATTGGTCAAATGTACAAACAGCTAAAGAACATAAACAAAGGAAGGAACCTGGAAGTACAGTGCAGAAAATCTGAAGACTGTTACATACCTTGAAATTCTTGAGATTGCAGAGTGAAAGTGGTAACGTCCACAAATAGTTAAAGAACATAAACAAAGTGAGAACCCTGTATTAGTACATCATTATTGAAAATTAAATGCATTGAACAATTGGTTACAATTTGTAATTGTTATATTCATATGATATTATTCTTTAGTGAAATTTCAATTATTCAATCAAAAGAACTTGATAGTGTAAAGGATTGTTAATTTTGAAAAGGTAGGTAATGATAAATAGTATAATACTTACTAATTATAAAGAGAGTCACAGTGAGGAAACATCATCAGAAATCAATGTGTAAAAGTGAAGAGGTCCATTGCAGACTGAAAGTACTGAAATCTACAAACAATTAAAGAACATAAACAAAGCAAGAAACCTGGAAGTAAAGCACAGAAAATCTGAAGAGTGTTACATACCTTCAAATTAATGAGCTTGGTGTATTGGATGTTATTCATTTTGAAAGCTAACCTTCACAAAGTATAATACCTGTGAAACGGAAGAGGTGCAGTTAAAGAAAATAAACAAAGGAAGAATCTTGTATTAGTACATCATTAGTGAATATTAAGTGTAAAGGAATGTTAATGAGAAAAGGTAGGTAATGATAAATAGTATAATACTTACCAATTGTAAATAGTGACGCAGTGAGTAAATAACATCACAAACCATTATATGTGTAAAAGTGAATAGGTGCGTTGCAAACTGAAAGTGTATTGGAAACTGTGATAAATAAGAATGTATGAGAAACAATTTTTGGCAAATAGGAGGGGAAAAATATGTTGAAAGCTTCAAAATAGTTGTATAGGAAGTGGGTGTTAGGTGTGTACCTTTTTGTTGTAGAGTTGGGCCATGTAAAAGGGCTCTTCACTTCCATAGACATTAATTGTGTTGTTGATCCTGAAAAGTAGAAATACTATTTTGTGGTGATACATTGAAAAGAAGATATACAAAACATGAAAACATAATGAAGATGTGATTTGCATACCTGATTGTGTTTGTTCTGTAGGTATGTTTGTTCCATGTTGTGCGAAAGCTACAGCAAGCGAGCTTCTTCTGCCTTTCGTAGTACTATTGATGTTGCACCTTTCAATCGAGAGTACCTTTGGTAGGTGAAGCCTGATTGTATACATAGGTGTTCAATTGCTTTTACTCTTGAAAGTGTTGTGAATGTTAGGCCTTGTTTCTCTATTTTGCCGATGTCAATTGTGGCAAAGTCTAATGTCAGCCCCTGTGATTTGTGAATAGTAATGCCCCATGCCATTGCTAGTGGAATTTGTGTGCGGTTTCCTCTAGTAATTGGTGGAATTGGGACATGTTTTGCATTTTGTGGATCCCATGAAGGCCCAGTATAATGTTCGAAAAGAACAACAACATATTTTGGCAAATCAGGTGGTTTGGAAGCTGCATTGTAGACAATTTATTTGATTTGATCCAAAGCACCATTTACAAGGCCGACTTCTATCCGAAAATTTGCAATAAGAATAATTTCCTGGTCTATAGAAAGAAGAATTTCAAATGCTAGTTCTTCTTCTTGGTGTGCTTGCTTATCTCTTTGATGCGCAATGATTGTTGTTGCACGTGCAATGGGTGAGTGCAATTGTGTTAACATTTTTATGTTGTGTGCACTTGAAGTTGCATTTGTTGTAAACAAATGCTTCTTTTGGCTGAAGTGATTATTCTCATCAAGTGTCAAAGCATGGGTTGACCGCAACTGGAGGGATTCCCAGTCTGTTTGCAATGGTGTTGAGTTGCGGATATTAAGCAATATTTCACGGAATCTTATGTGTGAAGAACTTGTGCCTTGTTGACGAAATGGAATATCCAAGGTGATAACAATATTGAATGTGTGCCATAGAGCCAGTGTCATTGAGTGAGATCCATATAATGGCCTATCCATAATTGGGGGAAGTTGTGCAAGATCACCAACCAAAATGACTGAGATACCTGCAAATGATTCATGTTGTCTGCTGGGAAAAGCTTCTCGCAATCTTTTATTAATCTTAATAAGTAATTGAGGGCCAACAAAGCTTATTTCATCTATTAAAATGTAAAGTAAGTGTTTGCATTGCTCTTGAAACATTAATAGGGAATGGCCTATTAAGGGGTTGTATTCTTGAATGGGTATATGGAGGGCAACATGGATTGTGGTTGCTTGGATATTATATGCGAAGACACTTGTTGGTGCTAGTACAAGCAAAGGGTATTAAGCATGTTCTGAATTTGAATTTAACTGTCTGCCTATGCAGTCAATAAGAAATGATTTTCCAGTACCTGTTGTGCCTTGAATGATTAATCGTAATGGTGAAGAATGCAGGTTCTATTCAACATGAGTTTTAATAATATCAAGTGCAATAATTTGGTTTCGTGCAAACTCAATGTTAGTAGGTGCATTTAAATGCGGGTTGGCAAGATTGTGGGGTGCTTGGCTTTTCTCTATTAAAATAAAGTGAGATGCTTTTAAATGCAGTGATTCATCAGGTATAGAAGCAGTCCAATCAAATTGTAGATCAAAATCACGTTTGCCAAGCATTTGAAGAGTAGCAACGTCAAAGTTGTTTGATGCTCCCATTTGTGACAAGAACTCCCATTCATACAGATCTTCATGAGTTGATTGACAAATATCTTCTAGTTGTAGCTCTTCACTATTTTCTATGGTAATGTGTTCTTCAAAACAATTTACATGCCACCAGATGTAATCTGTACTTTGAAGATCTTTCCAATTTATGATAATTTCCTCAGCTGAGCTCCCTATATGCAGAGGAATGATTCAAAATGATTTGTAAAGAAGCAATTCACTCCAACAAAAACTTTCAAAACTGTTGTCCTCTTCTAAAGGTAAAGATTTGTGTTGTGGGTAGCTTTCTTTTCATCCATTTACATGATTTACGCTGCTCAGAGTATGTATATAGCTGGGTTGATCGAAGCAGAGTCAGGTTTGCTAATTCTGATGGTTGTTTCATGTAGTTTGAGATGTAAGATATTGAGGTTTGAGATTCTTCATCACAATTAGCTATGTGTTGGAAGATTCTTTTACCAACATTCAGTGTTACAAATTGGCGTGTGCAAGATATCAATGGGAGTTTAAGCAGCATGTGACAAGTTTCTTGTGCGCTAATGTCCCTATCAACAACAATTCCCATGAGCAGCCTTTGGTATGCTAAGAGAATTGTATCATATGAATTTGTTGATTCAACTATACGTTTCAAGATATCAATATAACTTTCTGACTTTTGTTCAGTTTTCGATGTGTACTTTGAAATATATTGTAGAACTTCTTTTTTGGAGCAGACAGGCTGACAGTCAACATTAGCCCTCCATATGGCGAGCATTGTTGGGTTGTGTACATTCAGACGGTTATCATTCCTTGATGGTTTTTATGACGGGTTATTGTTGTGGTCTAATATCAGTGAGGATTCGGGTTGTTTAGGGCAAGGAGCTTTGTACCGGCATTGAAGGGTTGAGTTTTTTTCCTCAAGCAGGTATACTCTGAACACTTTGTATGCCGTTGAACAACATTGATTAACTCAGTATAATCAGTGCAAGGATCCGACTTGGATATGATCTATGTATTTGTAAGACATGGATCTGAAATTGCAGGCATATATTGCCTGTTCAAGCGAGCTTCTTCAAGACGTGGATTCCATGCTGTGATGTACTGGTCAAAGAAGTGTTTAACTAATTGGATACTTGCATGATCTGAGTAGTCAAGGTTATCAACATTTGGTGCTTCTGGCAACCAAAGAAAGCCATGTATATGTGCAGATCCTCGGTGTTGCCATTCATATTTGTACCAGTGGTCAATGGTTTTCAGTTCTTTGACAATGACTTCATCACGAAAGATTTGAAATCTTAAGTGCAAGTATAAAGTTCTAATGTGGGGATTATTGACTAAATTTTCAGTAAATTGTCTTATGTTATTGGGTATAGTAGCTGACTTTGTTTTGGCAATAACTTATGCAAGTCTAGCCATTTTGTATCAGCTGAACTTAAGGTGAAGAACAGTGTAGGTGCACCTAACTGTTCTATCATTGATGTAAGGTCATGCGAGGACTTGCTCCAAAATGCTCGTGTACCACACAATGAGGCTGCATATTACATGATATGATTTGGTAATTCACTTGACGATGTCTTTTGTAAGTATTCCTTTAGGCCATGAAGATTGTGTGGAAGACTATCTTGTAGATTAGTCTTAATGAAGACAACAACTGATTGCTGGGATCAATGTCTCATCATAAGATTGTAGATATAATATCTAAAGTGAACATGTTGCCCAAATCTTTGGTCATAATATTTGATCAGGTGCAAAGCATATTCATGTAAATGTACTTGCCTTGTTCTTTGTTGTAGTGGTAAAGCTATTCCAGAAGGGAAAAGCGTTGGGAATGCCATGGAAAGGAGGCCCTCGGTATTGTACTCATTGATAGGTGATGTACTAATTTGTGGCCAAGGAATAACGTTGTTGTTGCTGTTATCTAGATGGAGGATGTTTTTGATCGCATCAAGTTCTGGTATTGATGATGGTAGTTGTGGGATAAATGAAGAACTATTCTCCCCGATTTGTTCTTCATTGTTAATATTCAGCAGAGTAGAAGTATCTTGAACAACATCTTCTTGCAGGGAATGCACTGAATGCAGTAGCTCTGTAATGTTAGTGGTTTGCTCTGGCAATAGATGCACTGCATCTGGATCAATGACTACATCCTTGTAGTATTGATCATGTTTCATTTTGTAAGCCAATGCATTCATGACGTGAAATCTATTCACGTAACAGTCATAAGTTAATCCTTGCAAATTGGTTCTATGGACAATTAGAATTTCTAATTGGTTAATATGGCGAGGTAATGTTACTGCAATTTTAGAAATATCTTGTGGGAAGTTTATTGTATGGCCAGAATATTTGTATTGCCCTCCCCTTGCATGTGTTACTTATAAAACAGGGGCAATTCTTGATATGAGCATTTCTTCTACTTGAGAGAGAGACTTTAAAATAGAAGGTTGCTCACCTGGGTCCATATTGTTTGATAATGAGAAGCGGTGGAGGCCTTTTTCACCATAACATCTCATGCACATAAGTACGTGATTGACTTTTTTAATAGTCATGCCCACATACATTTCTTTGCAAATAGAACATGGCTCTGTGATCTCCAACGTATCAATCTTTTTGCGGAAATTAGACAACGTATTTTGAAATGAAACAGTCTTCACAGCAAGTTCAGGAGTAGTAGAAAATGTTTGATTGAGATTAATTTGCTCAAGATCATTATTTTCTGTTTCTAATAACTTTCCTGAGTTATTGCAAGGTCTATGTAGTGCATGACGTCTCAGTTGTCATTTCTTGGAGATATCAACTCTATTCTTTGCATAATAAGTTCTATTGGTCTGGCTTCTCTTCAATTTGATAGCATCAATTTCTTGAGGGCAAGGCTGGATAGATATCTAATATTTCAAAGAGAGCAGAGGTATGTTAGAATTTTGATCATTGAAGGTAGTTAACTTTGAAGTATGTATCAAGAATGTATGAGAATTGAAATTGCTCCATCTATGGTTATGTGATTTTAGAGGATTTGTTCTGTATGTAAATTGCTTTTGTTGTGTTTATTTGTATGTCTAGTGATTTGTTCTGTTGTTTTGTTGCTCTCATTCTAGGTTCTGGAAAGTCATAAATTGACTTTGTAGTGTTGTACTGCGTACACTTGTTGCTGTTAGCAACTTGGTTTTTCAAAAGGTAGCATTGTAATATAGGTATGCATAGATATAGTAATTTTTGATACATACACATGTATGTATACATATACACATGTATATACATGTGAATTAAATATTCGAAGTGCTGCATACAAACATATGCACATAAATAACTACACACACACACACACACACACACACACACACACACACACACACACACACACACATATATATCAGTGTATATATGTATAATTGTTTGTTGTTCTTAGTTGTTTGTTGTTTTTAAAAGCATGATTCTAATATAGGTATGCACAAATATAGTAAATTCTGATACATACAGATGTATGCACACATATACAGATGTATATATACATATCATTTAAAAATTCAAAGTTTTGTATATGAACATATGCACATATATAACTACACATGTGTATATCAAAAAGACTATAACTATGAATACTTATATATAGTTATGTACATATATACGTATAGTTGTATATGTGCGGAATTATATAAGTATGAATAATTTTGGCATTGTATAGTTATACAAATAGATATTAGACTAGGAAAAAAACAATATACGTGCATATATGTATAATTTTTTTGCAAACAACATAGAGTTCAGCATATTTAAAAGTAATGAGTATGACTGCAAATAACTTATGTCAGGAGGAAAAACTTTCAAAGAGATAATAAGTAGATGTAAGAAATGTACATATAGATATTTATAGAAGCAGCCTTGTCTTCGTAAAACGTAATTGTTTGTATATGTAAAACTATTAAATATGTAAATTAGCTAATAGTATAATTGTATTGTAAACTAAAAGTTTAATAATCAGAAAAGATGCGTTTTAATTCTAAGTATGTGTACTTAGGCAACCAATTTCTGCAAGTAGTGCATGACACTCAGCTTTGAAGTCAACAAGAGAGACTTTATTGACTGTCACTTTCATCTTTGATTCTGAATTATATGTCTCAGTGGAAACCAGCAGTGTGAATGAATAGTGGTGTGACAGTAGTCTCTTAATCACTGAGCAAGGTGTCTCTGTTGTTGTTGCATCATTTTGTAGTGCATAAAGTTGTTTTGCAGTTTTGTGTACCAAGTGAATGCCACCCTCATCAAATGCAGTGACCCATAGAGTATCTGTGGCATCTTGTAACTTTAGTGGCAATAGGTAACTATAATTATAGTCTTGCATAGTCATTTGACATCTAGAGCAGAACCAAGAATCATCCACTTGCTGTGTACATTTTTTCTTGCAAGGCCTTCCATTGACTATTAGTGGATAGGCTGCGTAATAGAAATTTTAGTCATTTACGTTTACAAAGCACAGAAGAGCTAGTAAAGTTGTCTGAAGTGTTTCTGGTTTGATGCTCATCCACTCACGGATTGAAGAAATTGTCATTCTAGTATATTTGCCATCTATGTGGATAGTTTCTGCAACAAAGGGTACAACAAGCAAAGGGTCCTTTCCTCTTAATGTTATAAGATATGCTTCTAGAAAAGTTGGGTTGATATGTAATGTGGTTGCAGCTGTTATGTTTATAAGCTTCCCATTGAAATAGCCAACACAAGCATTACACAAAGCTAGGATAACCACACTATCATTGGTCAACATATTTTTCAATTCTAGGCCTTTTTGTTCTGCCATTGGACCCCAAAGGTTGATGTCAATTGTTGAATCAGATAGATCATTAATTTTCACAACATGTTTCTGTGTTTGACTGCCATCTTTCTTGTGTATTGGAATGATATCTCCAACATATAGAACAAGGCCAATTATGTCAACCAACGTGTTATTTGTTAGATGAAACAATTCACTAATGGGCATGAAAGGAGGACCCTGTTGATTTGCTTGTTCTTCGTTGGTGCAACGTTTTAGTATGGATGCATCAGACAAGGTGATTTCTAAATGACTGTTTAGTTTGTTGTACCTTGCATTTGCCTCCTTAATAGATCCCTTTGAAATAATATAATGTGAACCTATGTCCACACGGTTAGAGTGTAACTTAGCTATCTCATCAAAACATGTAATTCTAATTTCAGAACCCTCACAATCAACAATGTCAAAGCTAAACACATGGCCATTTTTTGTGGTTGTGCTATATGCCTTAATAGGGCATTTATGAGTAACTATCTATTTGATTGTCCATTTATTTTGGTATGGATTCAAAGTTTTGATAGGGCTTATATTTTCAGAAGTTGTTGTTTGTGGGATGGCAATTAAGTTGCAAATTGAAGAGATCATTTAGATGTTGATGGTCTGTCCTCAGACATCATTTCTGGTTGTTGTTCTTTGAACAGGTATACTGGTTTACCAAAGAATGGGCAATCAGTTTGTTTCACTTCCAAACTAAGTATTACAATAGTCTTGTGAAAACAAAAGACTTCTTTTTAAATTACTGTTAATTATACATAAACAAAATTAAAAAAAGATGAAACATATTGTATTTAATAACCATAGTTGATTTCCTACCTTGTGTTCCATATGTATCGGCATGTATAACTCGACAACTGGACTATTGTGCCTATTTTTAGAATATCTGAATCTATCAGAGTAGCATATTTAGAAGGCAAGATTTCCAACTGCATGTATGTGCCATTAGATAACACTAATTTATGTCTGTTAGTATCATCTGTGCTGTTTTGTATTTTCTGAAATGACAAAACTTGCAGCAATGCTGAAGCAAGGTCATCCCCAGCATTGATAGATTGAATTGCAAAAGGGGTAGGGACATACTCTTGGGTTTTTGCCTACAAAAAATAATATGAATATAGAGGATTTAATTTTAACGTCAAGCAACTCATATATTTCCTTACTTGTTAATGTAAAGCTTGTGTTAGTAAACTATGTAATCAAGCTATGTTATCTATAGAGTATGCATCTACTTCTGCACTATGCTATGAAAAAAGGATGCATGTGGTAATGAAAAGGATGGTATGGAAAAGAGAGATGAATTGTCCAAAAAAAGAGCATAAAAGCTTTGATAATTTAGCTTACCAAATTATCAATAGTGGAGTGCTTTATCGATTCAGAGGTAGCTGTTGAAGATGCCATTGTGCATATATACCTTTTGAGAATTAAAAGTAAATTATAAGCATGATGAATTGTAGTTCTTATATCAGAATACAATCACAACATGATGTAAACTTATCAAAGGTATATATGCACAAGAAGAGCAAAATTAACTGAGCATAGAGTAATGTTGTTACAGTTTAATTTTTGTTTCAAATGGTAATGAATTGATCATAATGTGATTGAAACATGCATTGAAAATGATAATTGGTCATATGCTGATAAGATTAAAAAACATTAAATATGACATAATGATTTACATATTTGAGAGCATATTAACAAAATATGAGTTCATCTCATCAAAGATCTTTGAAAATATGGGATGCTTCTGTCTGTTTTGAATCTTAACCAAAATATGAATGTAACTTTTCAAAAATTGAATAATTACAACAACACAGGATCAACCCAAGCAACCCATCCAAGCTCGTTATCAGTCCATTTAAATATTCTGTCTCCCAATATGAAAATAACCGTTGGATCACCTAATTGTTCAGTACTTGGTATTGGTAAAGGTGCTAATTCAATACTATGTATGGTTGTTACAACACTACAAGATGTAGAGAGGTTGACTGTTGTTTGGTTTGGTGATTTATGTTCGTAGTGGTCAATTATCTTTCTGAGGTTGCTCTTTAACTTGTTGCTTTCTTGCAACATGCTTTCAATTACATTGTTGATGTTCTCTGTTGCTTTCAATCTTCTATCCATTGTTGAAATTTGATTGTGTTAGTGTGGCTGTTTTCTGTTGGAATGACATAGTGGAAATGCATTACTAAAAAAAGTGAAGATACAAGAATAATACAGCAAATCTTTAAGTAGATCACATTTTTTTTTGTGAATCATAATGAATTTACTATTAACTGATTATAATAACTTTTAATAATTAGGTCAATACTTTAAGTTTTGAAAATTGACTAATGAGTCAACTTACAAAGCTTTCACTCTGCAAGACAAGTGCTTAGTTGCATTTATTTTAGAGTATGTGTATATATATATCCATGTGTATATATACAACTATACATGTCTATATCAATGTACATACACGTATACATATACATCTGATATATATACATCTATATCTATATATATACATGGATACATATTTAAGTATGGGCATGAATGTTTTCACTCTGTGAGGTAAGTATTCAATTTTACAGTTTGAAGGGCCTGTGACATGAATACAATAACAAAATTAAATACACTTGTGGATTTGGCTGGCGAGGAAAACATTAAAGACAACATCACTTCAAAAGTGAGAATTTATTATTAGTAAAGTAAAGAACGTAACTATGTTATATAATAAGGTGGTCACAAAATCAGAATTATAGACATCAATTACAATATATTAATGTTCTAAATATGGAACATTTGTTAGTGGTTATTTATCTTGGAGATTAAAAGCCTTCATGTGCACAAAGTCAGTTATCTGATTTGTGTGACTCTGACCAAATATTTTGTGAAGCAACGTTGTGTTTAATGTTTTCCTGTGCGAGATGTATAATCTTGCTATGAGAACACTTTTGATTTATGTGCATTTTGTTGCAGGTTAAAAGGGTTTCACTTTGTGCTAACGTGTGCCTTGCTTGCGGTCATCTCCGTGCATGCTCTCTGTTTGCCAAGCGACGCTATCTTTAATGATTTCATCCCCGAGGCTGTGCACAAATGTCGACGTTCTTTATGGCTGCTTGCTATTAATGCATAATAGCTTCGGTAAGATAAATGATTGAATGAGAGATAAATGAAGTCTCTCATTCAATCATTTATCAATCGATAACTATGATAAAACCATCAAGCAATTGAATCATCCTTGATAGTCATTCTATATTTGTATATGACCAAACTATTGATTAAATCATACTATGCATCTTTCTCATGCTCATCTATCTAATGAATCTTGTGTCTAGATGAATATCGATCTAACATAATGATGACTCCGATTAATATATTATCGGATTGCATTAGATCGGATTGCATTAGATTGGGTTGCATATTATATCAGGGTGCATATAGTATATATTGAATGCATATCGAGTAGTGTTATGTTAGTCTACACCGATAGTTATCGGTTTTCAAGTCTAACACACCGATAACTATCGGTTGTTAGCATTGACAGCCACCGATATACTATCGGGTGGTAGCGATTGGTTAACACCGATAATTATCGGTTATACTCCACACCGATTGACATTTACGTAACATGCAGTTTATTAGTATTAACAATAAGACACGATCAAGTAAGGCATTGCTTGACTATGCCTTGTTTGTCATATACTTATAGTAAGTGGCATTCGTGAGATAGGACATAGAAAATATTAAATGCTCCTCTCATTTGCCACAAGCAAAAAGATAGTTAGACATATACAATAAGAACATAATAATACATATCAGATAATAGAAATATATCTTGCATATTGAATTGAGAATTGAACAACTTTTACACTTGCAACCCTAAAATCTAATTTGTTTTGTTGTTGTTGGCAATATTTCGCTCTGCAATTTTCGCTCTAGAAATTTTCGCATAAGGTTGTTAGGTTTTGTTCTCGTTGTGACTATTTTATTGGGGTTCCTTGTGAGTTTGACAACGTGAATGGTTTGAATTTGTAAGGTAAGGTTTCATTTTATTTAAATATATTTTTGTTTTGTAATGGCAAGGCATTTTCGAGGCTGCTCTGTCAGTTTCAAGCCCTGAATGGTTTGAATTTTGCAAGGTAAATTCTGGTTATATTTATATTCTTGTTCGTTTTGTAATGCATTTTTTTGGAATCTGCTGTGCAATTTTTTGCAAATAGCTTTCGTTTTATTTAATTTTTTTTTGTTTTGTAATGCATTTTTTTTTTATATTTTGCTTATTTTCTCCTCCCATGTGCTTGCAGGGTTGCAGGTTTGTTTATGTTGTTTAATTGTTTGTGGCTGTGGCTACGCTCTGCAAATTTTCACATGAGGTTGTATATAGTTGTGGAGTTAGGTTTTGTTCTGGTTGTGACAGTTTTATTGGGTTTCTTTGTGAGCTTCACACCATGAATGGTTTGAATTTCCAAGGTAAGCTTTGGTTTTATTTAAATTCTTTTTTGTTTTGTAATGCATTTTTTTTATAGTCTACTTATTTTCTCCTTCCATGTCCTTGCAAGGTTGTCACTTTGTTTAACTGTTTGTGCACCTGAGTACTTCCAGTTTGCAAGGCATTTTCCGACCTGGTTGTTTAATTATTTGTAGATGTGACTACTTTCAGTCTGCAAGACAAATGCTTATCTTAAAGTTTCTTCCATTTATTATGCATTTTTTTATAGTGTGATTTTTTTTTTGCATCCTGCACTTGCAGGGCTCTTAGTTTGTTATGGGCGCTTGAAACTATAAAATGTAATTTGTTTTGTTGTTGTTGTAAGTATTTTGGTCTATAAATTTTCTTGTAACATTTGATTTAGTTGTCGAGTTAGGTTTTGTTTTGGCTGTGAGTGTTTACTTGATGGGGTTTGTAAGCTGCTCATTGCAACGTAATTGTTTTCTTGTTGTTGTAAGTATTTTACTCTGGAAGGTAACTGTTTACTAACATTCGTGTTGCATTGGTGTTAATTTACAACGGTATATATGTGATTACTACTGTGTGCACACGAAGGCTTTTATTCAGTAAGATAAATTGATATATATATGTACATCATGTGTATATATAAGCACATGTATATATATATATATATAATTACATTTGTATATACATACATACATGTATATATATATATATATATATATATATATATATATATATATATATATATATATATATATATATATATAGATTTATATAGAAGTGTTGGCACTGTAAAAATTCCTTTATGCTTGCAAGCTTGCTACTTTGTTTATGTTATTTAACTATTTGTGGACGTGACTACTTTCAGACCACAACACAGAGAACCCTATGTACATATACATACGCACATGTCTATATGTACATACATGCATATATATATGTGTGTACATGTGTGTATTTATATACATGTATACATGCCTATACATACATGTATATATATATATATATATATATATATATATATATATATATATATGTACATATGTGTATGGACATCTACATTTGTAGGCAATATTTCGCTCTGCAAATTTTCGCATGAGGTTGTATATAGTCGTGCAGTTAGGTTTTGTTCTGGTTGTGACAGTTTTATTGGGTTTCTTTGTGAGCTTCACGCCATGAATGGTTTGAATTACTAACGTTCATGTTGCATTGGTGTTAATTTATAACGGTATATATGTGATTACTATTGTGTACACACGAAGACTTTTGTTCAGTAAGATAAATTGATATATATACATACATCATGTGTATATATATGTGCATGTATATATATAATTACATTTGTATATACATACATACATGTATATATATATATAGATTTATATAGAAGTATTGGCACTATAAAAATTCCTTTATGCTTGCAGGCTTGCTACTTTGTTTATGTTATTTAACTATTTGTGGACGTGACTACATTCAGACTACAACACAGAGTACCCTATGTACATATACATACGCACATGTCTATATATACATACATGCATATATATATGCGTACATGTGTGTATTTATATACATGTATACATGCATATATATATATATATATATATATATATATATATATATATATATATATATATATATATATATATATATATATATATATATATATATATATATATATATATATCAGCACTACAAAGCATTCTAAAAAAAACAATTATATATATAGTTTGTTTATGTTATTTAACTATTTGTGGACGTGACTACTTTCAGACTACAACATAGACTTGTATTAACAAATCCTACACACTTTACAATGGAGTTATTAAAACAGAGATTTAATAAAACCCTTTATACATATTTTATGCGGGAAAAGCGGATTGATGAAACTTAAAATGTGAAAAATGAAGCTCCAAGAGGCTTGTCCACACACCCACAGGACTTCTTGGTGCAAGTTATGAAGTCATGAAGAATGACTCAACTTCCCAAGGATGGTTCCATGGTTCTCTATCTCACAAGGTCCCTTAAGCCAATGCCTTTGCTCTCAGATCACTGAGCAAAGTGGCTTAGGGATGACAAATGCAAGAACGAGGGATGCTTTTGATTGGTTTTAACATGAGAATGCATCCTATCTATGCATGATCCTACAAATGCAATAAACTAGATTATAAGATGACAAGATTAGTAATAATACTATCCTAACATGATATACTAGTTATATGATTTAAGCTAATGATAAAGGAAGTAGTCTAAAATGTTTATTAGATTAATTTCTTTTGCAAAGAGAGACTAGATGTGCTAAAATTAAACATAAATGAGATACTAAAGCTTGCATGGATCTTAGATAATAGATTTCTTAGACTCATGGATCCCTAAAAATGGAGGAAGGAGAGCTCTATTTATAGTAAAAATAGGGCAATGGATGGCCAGGATTGAAAGAGTCAATCAAGGGTCAAGATTGAAAGTTGTCAATCCATGTTTTCAATTTTCACCAATGAAATGGTGACAATTGTCAACATAAGGCTGGTTGAGAGGAGATGTAAGAAGCATTAAATGGTTGAGAAGACCTCATGGTTACCCTAGGGGGTAAGGGTTAAGGTTAGGTTAGGGTTATCCATTGGATAAAGCTTTTATCCAAGGGGTAAACTCTTGTGCAAAGGTTAAAAGAATAACTATGGTCAAAGCAATAAATGCTTGATGAGACCCTTGGGTTAGATGGAGGTTAAGTTAGGCAAAAAGTCTCTAACCAGGCCACTAAGGGTTAGTTAACCATTAATGGTTTGAAGACTTTAGGGACAAATTTGTAAGAGTCCTTCCAAATTTGGGGGCATTCAACAAGTTATCTTGTTGAATGGATAAAGGCTTTAATGCATTTTGAAGACTTTACTCCAAATTTGAGAAGTGACCTCCTCAAATTTAGGGAAAGGGGATAATTGATGGGTTTGGGTTAATTGATTAAGATTAGATGGATTCTAGAAGAATTTAGGAAGGGGGTTTAGGAGGCAAGTGGGAGATGTAAGATTTTGCAAGTGGATGAGGGATAATAGGATTTAATTAAAATAAAATTAATTTATTTCAATTGGTTGCAAGTTGGGGATTTTAAATAAATTAGATTTATTTAATTGGGGAAAACTATTTAATTAAATGTGAATTTAATTAAAAAGTAGAGAGAAGGGTTTTAATTAAATAAAATGATTTATTCAATTAAATGATGCAAAAAGGGCTTAAGTGAATTTAACTAAATAAATTGAATAATTTACTTAATTAAATAGATGAATGTTGGTGATTTAATTAAATTGGATTTAATAGAGGAATGAACATAAAATATTCATTTAGGAATATGGTCATTCTTATATGTCTAAATATCAATTTTTATGTCGTTTTGAGATTTTCACATCGTGCCCCAGATTTGATAAACGATGTTGATAATGCCCCCTCGGGAGATGAATCAAAATTTTTGAAAAATTGATTTGAGTTGGATAATTTTTATAGCATTGTAAATTTTGGTCTATGTTGAATGCGAAAATTGATTCATCTCCCACTAATGATGTTGGGTAGGTTGGCATGAGACACCACGAGTGATTTGCGCGTTCCTCCATGTAACCCTAATTTTGATTTACCCTATATAAAGGGAAAAAGTGATTTCTTTTGTCTCATTTATGCTTGTTGACTTTGGAGAAAGTGACACTTGGAGAGAAGTCAACATGTCGATTCCGTATTCTTCTCATTGATTCAAGTGCGTTAGGATGTATCGGAGGCTTGTCGCATATGGACCACCGGTAATTCAACCTTTCTGACCCCTGTTTGATTTTTGATTTTGTCATTTTTGGTCATTTTTTGAAATTTTTATGTGTTTTTTTACGTTTTAGCGCGTCGGGTTGAAAGGGTAGTGCATACAAAAAATTTCATAGCGCGTAGGTTTTAATAATAAAGGGTAACGTTCAAAAATTTTAGGCTAGCGCATCGTTAGGTTAGTATAGCGCATAGGATTAGGTTAGCGCACCGGGGGCACAGGGTAGTGCGTTGGGTAAAACGGGTAGTGCATAGAAAATATCCAGTGCATAGGGCTTCTAGGGGGTCGCATGGGTAGGTCTAGATAGCGCGTAGGTGTGACTAAGCGCATAGGGATAGATACGCAGTGCAAGAGTAGGATAAAATAGCGCATAGGGTAGGTTAGGTAGCGCTTTGGAAGAAAAGGGTAGCACGTAGGTTTCTGCTAGCGCATAGGGTTGATTGGGTAGCGCGTTGAGAAAACATGTTAGCGCATGGGAAATAGTTTAGCGCGTAGACAAGATGATTTAGCACATATAGGAAAATTTTTGGTATAGTGGGATCTGGGAATGAAGAAAATGGGTAGGGTGATGCCAGTTCTGCCGGGATAAGTGCGTTTTGCTAGTCTTCGTGTCTACTGCCATTGGTGTGATAAGTGTGTCCAATATGAGTTTTGAGATAACTTGATTTGATTTGCGATGTTTCAAGTTGATATAGATTTGATGTGATTTTGATATGATGTGGAACTTGATTTAAATTGTTCAAAGTTTTCAAGTTTTTGATATGAATGTGTTTGATATGAATTGTAGAGTTTGAGCTGTGTTACAAGCTGATATGGTTGTGAAACTTGATTTAAATTGTTTAAAGTTTTCAAGTTTTTGATATGAATGTGTTTGATATGAATTGTGGAGCTTGAGTTGTGCTAAAAGCTGATATGGATGTGAAACTTGAGTTGTGTTACAAGTTGATATGAAACTTGAGTTGTGTTATAAGTTGATATGAATGTGATGGATGGATATGATGTTGAACTTGATTTAGATTTGTTTAAAGTTTTCAATTTTTTTTTTGATATCTAATTGTTGATGAGGAAACTGATATTGGACTTGCATTGTTTTTGACAGGAGCATCTTGGAGTAGTACAGTCACGTGAGCGATTTCTGACACCACGGTCCTTGATACCACAATTGACACAGGCTGACAGAGACATTATTGAGAGGTGTGGTTTGACCTCTTTGTTAGATATGCCTCAGTTTATCATAAACTGAGGTTTATTGACAACATTGGCTGAGAGGTGGCACAGTGATACAAACACCTTTCACTTGGTGATAGACGAGATTACGGTGACGCCTGAGGATTGCTACTAGATTCTACAGATTCTTGTAGTAGGTGCATTGCTACCCTACGAGCAAACGAAGGAGGGTGGGACTAAGGCACTTCGTCGGATTTTTCAGGATGACACTATTTGTGGGTATGAGATCCCCTGGTAGGAGTTTTTGGATTTGGATTACACGCCTCTACCATCAGTTTTGGCAGGCTTTATAGGTGGTTTCTTATGTCTTGATTGTAGGTCGAAGGGACTGTCAGTGGGATGGGGATTGGTACTAGAGGATATGGTGATGCAGTGTCGTCGATTTGCATGGGGGTCGGCTATGCTAGCCCACTTATACAAGGATTTGCATGAGGTAGTGTATTTGGGTTACGACAGTCTATCAGCTAGAGGGACACTGCTACAGGTATGAGCATGGGAGCATATCCCTGCAGCTAGGCCATTGGTAGATAGAGATAGGCTCATTGGATGTGCGTACACATATGGGTACAAAGGGGTAGTTGTCTAGCGTAAGCTGGGCAAACTAGATCATCGGAGGAGAGTGCTAGATGACATTGATACGGTCATCTAGCGACCATATACAGGTTGTGAGGTATGGGCTGAGGATGGGATGGAGATGCCCTTTGTTATTGAGAGGTTTCTGTATAGCTGGATGTTGCGGTAGTATGGTCGATACCAGGGGATTCCACAGGGAGCATGTTTTTATGCTCGATGGAGATAGGATATTTCAGATTGGGGACCGATGATTGATAGCGGGGTGGTAGTGGAGAAGTTATTTCATGCAGCCGGCCAGATTTGGGATTATGCCCTTGAGATCGTGGATGCAGGGATGACTGACGAGTTTGCAGCACTCTTCGCAGCATGGGCAATGGCTAGGATATCTAATCCAGCTGAGATGATTCCAACTTTTGATGACGATGAGGAGGTAGATGAGGGGGTGGTGATGGAGGAGGAGGGGATGGAGGAGATGGTAGAGGAGGTGGCCGAGGGTGGCGAGGGGAGAGGAGGAGATTGGATGGAGGGAGACTTGATCAGGGGAGGAGAGGAGAGAGAGGTGGAGATGGTGGTGCTAGAGGGATACATGGTGAGAGAGTAGGGCGGCGGGTGGTGATGGATAGGGGGAGAGGAGGTTTGGCTATTAGAGGTGGAAAGGAGGAGTGGGTTGGCGAGGTGTTAGCGGTGGTGGGAGGGTATGATGATTTCAGACGACCAGCCTAGAGGAGGAGGCTAGATGTTTTACCTCCACCAGCACTGAGGATAGTTAGAGGGACAGGGGGTACCCCTTCACAGGTACCCTTGCAGATGCAGATTCCGACGCATGTGGAGGATGCACAGATTAGATCATTGCAGTTGTTAGTGCAACATTTGCAGACACATATGTTGGCACATCAGCGTCAGATGACACAGCTGACCACAAAGCAGGATACTGCCTTGGAGCGGTTGGGTCAAGCCGAGGCTCGAGCAGAGGCTTTGGAGAGAGCGGCAGTAGGTGGCCCGATGAGAGACACCTTGAGAGAGCTGGCTTTGAGAGCCAAGGAGGCAGAGTATTACAGGAGACATTATGAGGATGCGGTGCCTAGGGAGAACCGAGTGTAGAGTTTTACACAGTCAAGATCTAGTCGATGTCAAGAGACTAGGTCGAGGACGGAGAGCAGAGGCGTGATAGGGCCTCCTAGATAGGATCCACCTGGAGATCCAGGTGCTGGGACATCTTCAGCGAGACCGTCTCCCTCAGGAGATAGTCATACATGAGAGATGTTGTCTCCATCGTATTTTGATCATTGTATTGTACTTGGCATAGACATGACATATTTTGTATATTGATCATTTGTTGAGATATATATGACAACATTTTTTTTGATCTTCATGTGATGTGTTATGGATGATGCATTCTATATGCTTTTGTTTATTCTATAATGATGCAATGCTTAGATAGATGTATGTGATGCGATATTTGATGAATATGATGTGATAATGCATGATGCTATGAGATGTATCTTGAAAATGAGATGTATGATATGATATGCAACTAATTGTAAAATGATATACAACTAATTGTTTTTGAGCATCCTCATTCTGTATTTGTCATCCCTGTATAACCACATGTTGTTTGCTTTCTTTTTATGTATCATCATTGAGCATTGATTTGTTGTGGGATATGTTGAAAATTTATACAAGCATAATGGTATAATTGAACCATAATGACCTGCGAAAAATTTACATGATTTTTGATTTTGCAAGATAGCACAAGCGTCAAGGTATAATTGAACCAGGACGACCTGAGTGCGGATTGCGTATAAACAGACAAGATTAAATCATTTGTATGCATAAAGTGGAATCATGTCTTCAATGATATGCTGTGAATCAAATCTCAAGACAAGTATTTACACAGTACAGATGATCGCCTCACAGACAAAAAACTAAAAAATATTGGAGTCCCTATGACGTTCTCTAGCTTTGAAGCATTGTTGAGAAAATTTAGAGGATCCAACAATTCAAAAAGTTAAGGTGCAAAAATAGTCAAAACTTTATGCAAGATGAAACATTTGATATTTTAGAAAATCATCCATCATATTTTGTGAATCCTGTTAAGCGATTAATGTTTTGCTTTGCGATTGTACGAGTGTTGTTTTGCTGGATATGAAGTTCTGATTTTGCAACAAGTTTTGACATTTCAAACGTGTTGCAAGTTTTGATTACTGCCCCTAGTCGAGTGTACTGCTTAATGTGGATATGTACAGTGATTACCAAACCATGGTGAGATGCGGTGAAAGGATATGCGGATAAACCAGGATAGTGACTACGCTAAGTATGGCCTGGATGGATATTGTGATAAAAATATCGGGCGACGGCCGATAGTGCTTTACTGAAGAGATAATGGTATGGATATAAATAGAGGAGCTGTCCTCTCACAATAGCGCTTGTTGCCAGGTTTTCACCAATTGCTTTTATTGTACCTTTTTATTTACCTTTTTCTTGATTTTTTTATTTTTTTTAATTTTTTGACTTTTCCGTGCATTAGATTATTCAAGTGTAGTATTTCTTCATATGAATGTTGTTAGTTGGTTCATCGAGCACATCTCCTTCTGAAGTTGTTAGCTGATAGGCGCATGATCCATAGGCTGATATGATGACATAGGGACCTAACCAATTAGGTTCAAATTTCCCTTTCTTTTCCTGATCTTGTTGATTTTTAGGATTTTCCTTGAGTATTAGGTCACCAACTTTAAAAATTCCGGGAATGACCTTGTGGTTGTAGCTCCTACACATACGTTGCTGATATGCTTTGAGATGAGTGTAAGCATGTTGACATCTTTCATCTAAAAGCTCGAGCTCTTGCAGTCGGTTAAATTGATACTCTTCATCTGGGATTAAGCTTTTCAAAGAGACTCTGAGAGATGGAATTTCTACTTCCAGAGGTAAAATAGCTTCTGATCCATATACCAATGAATATGGTGTAGCTCTTGTAGGTGTGCGGATGCTGGTTCTATAGGCCCAAAGTGTTGGATTGAGTTGTATATGCCAATATTTGCTTGCATCATTCACTATTTTCTTTAGGATTTTCAATATTGTTTTGTTGGATGCTTCCGCCTGACCATTCCCCTATGGGTAGTAAGGTGTAGAGAAACGATGTTGTATTTTGAATTTTTCACATAGTTCTTGCACATCTTGGCTCTTAAAAGGCCGTCCATTATCTGTGATGATGGAACTCAGAATATCATATCTAATTAAGGATAAAAGAGGCAATTTGTTTCCCAGTCACTGTGGTCATGGGGACTGCTTCTATCCATTTGGTAAAGTATTTCATTGCAGTTATAATGAACTTGTGTCCATTTGAAGATGAAGGATGAATTTTGCCGACCAAGTCTAGTCCCCACTGACAAAAGGGCCAGGATGTTGTGAATGACTGCAGTTCCTGTGCTGGTTCATGTATAAGATTTCCATGGATTTGACATTTAGGACACTTTTTTGCAAAGTGATAACAATCTTTTTCCATTGTTGGCCAGTAATATCCCATTCTTAGAAGCTTTTTAGCAAGAGTAGTACCACTTGAATGTGTGCCACAGATACCTTCATGAAGTTCGTGTAAAGCGGAGTTAGATTCATTACGATCAAGACAACAAAGAAGAGTACCATCTAGACCTCGATGGTACAAAGTATCAGCATTAAGAGTATAACGGGCGGTTTGCCAGATAAAGTTGCGCTTCTGGTTTTGGGATAGGTCAATGGGTAGGATATTGTTCTTAAGATAGTCGTAGATGGGTCCATATAATGGAGAGTCAGAAACAGTCAAGGCATAGATAACATTAGATTCTGAATGGTCATAGGCAAGGGAGAATAGTTGCTCTACCAGGAACTCGTAACGATTCTATTGCTCTAGAATTTGCAGTAGTGAAGCGATAGTAGCCATGGCATCAACTGCTTTGTTGTCCAACCTTGGTATTTGTTCGAAGGTGATGTGTACAAAATATTGCTTGAAATTATCCACCATTCATTTGTAGGGTAGCAGCTTGTCGTCCTTTGTCTGATAGTCATTATTGATTTGATTGATGACGAGTTGTGAATCTCCGTAGATTTTTAATTCGGTGATCCGCCATTCTACGACCATTTTGATGCCTATAACCAATGCCTCATATATCAGCAATGTTGTTGGTGCATGGAAACATAAGCGTATATGATCTTGGTATAATGTGTCCTTCAGGAGTGATAAACAAAATGCTAGCACCTGAGCCATGTTGTGTATAGGATCCATCAAAATATAAGGTCCATTGTTTGGTGGAGATAGTAAGAACGTCTTTGTCTGGAAATTTGATCTCCATAGTTTGTTTTCCAGGTAGTGGTGCTTCTGCCAGTTGATCTGCAATCGCTTGTCCTTTGATAGCTCGTCGTTCTGTGTAGTGGATATCAAATTCACTGAGGATCATGACCCACTTAGCCAATCTTCCTATAAGAGTTACTTTACTGAGTAAAAATTTGAGAGGATCAATTTTTGCAACCAGCTTAATTGTGTGAGATAACATGTAGTGTCAGAATTTTTGAGAGGCAAATACTACTATTAGACAAGCCTTCTCAATGAATGTATAGTTTAATTCATATCCGTTCAATGTCCTGGTGATGTAGTATATAGCTCGTTCCTTGCCTTGTTGATCTTCTTGTGCTAACAATGCCCCCAATGATATATATGTTGTTGAAATGTATAAAATGAGTGGCTTTCCTGCTATTGGTGGTACTAGAACTGGTGGATTCATTAGATACTATTTGATTTGATAGAAAAATTCTGCACATTTGGCTTCCCATCTGAATGGTACATTTTTATGTAGCAAATGATTAAATGGGAGACTTTTATCTGCTAGTTGAGCGATGAATCGCCTGATTGATTAGAGTCATCCTTGTAGAGATCTGAGCTGACTGATATTCTTTGGTGGTGGCATCTCCATAATGGCTTGTACCTTTGCTGGATCCACTTCAATACCCTTAGCTGAAACTATGTAGCCTAGTAACTTTCCCGATGTAACCCCAAAGACACACTTCTTAGGGTTGAGCCTGACTTGAAATTTTTTCAATCTATCGAAAATCTTTTCTAAGATGCTTAGATGTTCTGCTCTAGTGAAGGATTTAGCTAGTAAATCATCTACATAGTCTTCCATGAAGGCATGCATCATGTCATGAAAGATTGTTGTCATTGCTCATTGATAAGATGCTCCTGCATTCTTTAAGCCAAAAGGCATGACATTCCAATAGTACATTCCCTAAGGATAGGTAAACACTGTTCTATCTTGATCCTCTGGGGCTATCTTGATTTGATTATAGCCTAAAAAGCCATCCATTAGTGATAGCATTGCATGGCCTGCTGTGAGGTCTACAATTATGTCGATACTGGGTAAAGGAAAGTCGTCCTTTGGATAGGCTTTGTTGACATCTCTGAAATTAGTGCAGATTCTAATACTGCCATCTGGTTTTGATACTGGTACAATGTTGGAAATCCATTCAACATAGTCAATGGGTCGAATAAATCCGACGTCTAATAGTTTCTTCAATTCAACTTTAACCATGAGTGCCACATGTGGATTCATCTTTTGCAGTTTTTGCTTGACTGGCTTAGCTCCTGGAGAAATGAACAAGTGGTGCATGATTAATTGTGGATCAATCTCCGGCATATCTGCATATGACCAAGCAAAGTTGATTTGCTTTTCTTTAAAATTTTTCTTAAATTTTGATCTTTCTGCTTCTGTCAGAGATTCTACAAGGTGTATAGTTTTGGTTGCTTCTGTAGTACCAATGTTGATTGATTGAGTGGGCTCAATCAATATGGGTGATCACTCATGATAATGTTTAGGAAGAGTGTCAAGTCTCCCATCTTTAGGTGCCTTAAAAAGGTTTTCACCTTCAGATGCATCCTTTATTTTTACTTTTGTGTGATCTATTGCTGCCATTGACTAGTTTTCAGTAGTAGATCTTTTATTTGGTTCATTTTTACAACTGAGAGACTTGGCAATCCCCTGATTGCAAACATCGTTACTTTTTTCACTGGTAGAGTCTATTTTTGGGTTAACGGTACATAAGTAATGGATAATGGATTCGTCATTTGGGAATATTGGTATATCATGAGTTTCAGGTTCGTCCTAGTCTCTGAGGTCAGGAAAGACAAATGGTAAGGAATCATTTGGTGGATCAAGTTCTGCTGTTGTAAGTGTCAGGATGGAAGTATCATCATGATTGGCCAAGGTGTTAAAGAAGTTAAGAAATTCGTCGAGGTCTTCGATGGTATCATCTTCCGTATAGACTTGCCCATAATGTTGCTGCTCATTTTCCTTGGCATCATAGATATTTTGTGGACCAAATTCAAGTGGTCTAGATTCTGTGCCGCATTCTTCTTGAGAGATGGGTGTATTACTGTCATTTGCATAAATATCTTCAGTAGTATTAGAATAGCTGCCCCATTCATATTCATTGGAATCAGTTTCAGAGGTATTATCCTAGATTCTAGCAGTGCTGTGAACTGGTATGTTGTAGGGTGAGAACAAGTCTTTGATAATTGAGACAAGTTTGATAGTTTTCTCTGATTCTGTGTCAGATCCTGCTTCCACTCTTTGCATTTGTTCATATATTGTCTCTCCTCGGGGAGGAATGATGTAATCCAGAGGGGAGTCTTCTTTGTTGGACGTTGGTTCTTGAATATGACGTGCTTCTGCAGAAGGTGCTGCTTTCTTTGGAATAATGGACTTCTCTTGATGGTTCTTTTGTTCTTGATGTTCACGTTCCTTACATATGTTCTCTATTGACTCAAATAGTGCCTCCTGCCAGGAGTCTTCCGTGTACTTCTTCTTTGCTTTTCACTGAGGTTTTTGATATTTGCATGGTACCTTCTTTGGTAGTAGAGTGAATTCAAAGCCCAATCCCTTTTTGTCTTTACTGAATTGTGAAGGAGGATCCAATGGTTCTGTGACGCCTTCCTGACGCTTACCAATAGGTCCTTCACCATTGTATCCCATTTGTTGCATGATTAAGTAGTCTTTTCCATATAGGTGTGTGGGTATAGCTACTTCCACAGTAGCTTCTCGATCTTCTTCCTCATCTTTGTATAGCCAACTAAGGATATCCTTTTCCTCGGATTCATGTGCTAGAGTGTTGAGTTGAATGAATGTGCCATCAAATTTGGTGATGGGCTGAGTTGCTTGATGTGTTGATGCGGTAGGTAATCCATGAGATCTAGGTGATGTTGGTAAGTTGGCCAAACACATGGGTTCCAAAGAGTATTCTCCCATGCTTTGTTCTTTGATCTTCATTTTCTGCTTGAAATCTCTAGGTAATGATTTAGACTTTTCTTGTTGAAGATCTTGTGCTAATGAATTTTGTTTTTCTCTATTATGTGGAACCAGGCTGTCTTGGGCTGCCCCCATTGCATTACAATGTTGAAATGGATTATGATCAGCTGATATAGAAACCTCCTGGCCATTATAGGGAAATTTGACACACTGGTGATATGTAGAAGGCACTGCTTGCATTTCATGTATCCAGGGTCGACCTAATAAGATATTGTATGTGAGATCTATGTCTAAGACTTGGCACATAGTATCCTTTTGTATCGGTCCTACCTGAATAGGCAACATCATGGTTCCTTTAGATGATCTTTCCTCATCATCATATGCCTTTATAGTGATCTTCTTGCGTGGATCAATAGACTCTTCAGAAAAGCCTAATGTACGGATAAGTTTTAAGGTACAAATATTAAGTCCAGCTCCTCCATCTATTAATACTCATTTCACTTGGTGTTTATAGACTATGACTTCAATATGGAGAGGAGTATTATGTGGATGGCTCAATGAGATATTATCATGCTCAGAAAAAGTGAGGTTATGAGGTCCTATCATATGAGCCACCATCGCTTGGAATTTGTCAGCATCCAGATCTTGAGGTACATTTGTTTTGAGTAACGCTTATTCCAATATGTCTTTGTGTTTTGACGAAAGTTTCAACAACTCCAGTATAGATATTTGAGCAGGAGTCTTGTGCAGTTGACTAACTAGGTCATATTGAATTTTGGGCATGGTGTTTGTTGTTGGCATATGTCCCTTCAAGACATATTTTTGAGCTCTGATTGTTACGTTGACGGATTCATGTTCACACCTGTCTTTGATTGTGATGAGGCTTACTTGATTGTCTACAACTAATATATGATTGATGGTGTTATTGTATATGTGATTGATATGAGCCCCATGTGTATCATTTGAGGTTGAAGCTCCATCTTTGTTGTAGTTTGGAAGAGGATTCTTAAAGGCTCCATGGTCACAATTTGTCTTGAGACCATCCACCGTTAAATTACCTCTATCAGTCATGTCCTAAACAATGTTTTTCAGTCTCATGCAGTCATTTGTTTGATGACTTTTGTTGTGATGAAAATCACAAAAGTGCGAGTTATTCCACCAAGGTGGTTTGATTTGTGGTTCATAGTTGCTGATTGCTGGTAAAGAGATAATTTTGTTTGCCAGGAGTTCTCTGAATGCTAACTCCAGTGATTGTCCCAATGGTGTGTAGACACGTTTTTGAAAATTGTTGGTGTTACCTCGTGAATTGTTATTAGGCCCTTGATTTATGTGATTGTTTTGAGCATTGTTGGCGTTGTTGGTGTTGGGTTGACCTTGATTGGTATTCAATGCGTAAGTGTTAGTGTTTGGGTTAGCACCTTTGGGATTCTTTGTAGCTTGAGGATTTCTTGATAATGCGAGAACGAGCTGCTTAGATTTTGGATCATGTGATTCATTGCCTCTTTCATTTCCATTGTTTTTGTTTTTGGTCCAGAATCTGGATTTGTCCAAATTGTTGTTGTTTTGGTTATTGTAATGTGATGAACTTGTTCCTTCTTTGAATAATTTTAGTGTTCCTTTCTTGACACATGCTTCTTCCACTTGAATGCCATTTTCAATCAATTTAGCAAAAGATGGTATGTGTAGACGTATAAAAATGACCATATTCTTAAATGGATATTTTATGTTCATTTCTCTATTTAATTAAATCCAATTTAATTAATTTATCCACATTCCTCTATTTAATTAAGTAAATTACTCAATTAAATTCACTATACCCATTTAATGAATAAATCATTTTATTCAATTAAATCCCCCTATCCACTTTTAATTAAATTCAAAAGTTATCCTAAATTGAATAAATCTAATTTATTTAATTGCAACCAAATTGAATTAAAATTCTTTATTTCAATTAAATCCTATTATCCCTCCATCCACTTGCAAAATCCCAAACCCCTTTCTAATCCCTTCTAGAATATTCTAAATCACTTCTAATTAACCTAACCCCTCCTCTAAACTTTGTCACATCCCTAAGCAAAGGGAAGTCACTTCTCAAAACCTCAAAGTCTTTGATAACCATTAAAGGCTTTCAACCTTCAACCACTTAATTCCTCAAAGTCTTTGATAACCATTAAAGGCTTTCAACCTTCAACCACTTAATCCCCCAAAGTCTCCAATAACCATTAATGGTTAACTCAAACCCTCTTACATGGTTAAAACATTTGTTTTGACTCAACCTTCATCCAACCCAAGGGTCTCATCAGGCCTTTAATGCTTTGACCATGATTATCTCTTAATCATTTGCACAAAGGTTTATCCTTGGATTAACTCTTAATCCAGTGGGTAATCCTAACTTAAGCTTGACCCTTACCTTCTAGATAACCCTAAGGTCTTCTCAGGCATTTAATGCCTCCAACCCCTTCTCTCAACCCAACCCTATGTTGACACTTGTCACCATTTCATTGGTGCCAATTACAAACATGGATCCCCAACTTTCAAACTCAACCCTTGATTAAACCATTCAATCTTGACCATCCATTGCCCTATTCTTGCTATAAATAGAGCTCTCATTCCTCCATTTTTAACAAAGAATACAATGCTCAAAAATACAACAAAGACCATGTCTCTCAAGTATGACTATCCCCTGACGGAGATGGTCTCGCTCTAGATGCACCCGCCCTTGGATCCCCAGGAGGGTCCTGTCTCGATGGCCCCGTAACACCTCGGCTCTCAGATCGTGACCCAGTATCTCGAGATCGACTAGATCTCGACTGTGCAAAACTCTGTACTCGGTGATCCCTGGGTACTCCAGCCTCATAGTGCCGCCTATAATACTCTGCCTCTTGAGCTCTCAATGCTAGCTCTCTCAGGGTGTCTCTCATCGGACCACCCGCCGCTGCTCTCTGCATACTCGACACCACCTCCTCCGCTTGTCCCCTCTGCTCTATCTCGGTATCTCGCTCAGTGGTCAACTGAGAAATCTGCCGCTCATAGGTCAAAATCTGTGCCTACAACTATTGTACAGTAATCTGTAGGGTTCGTATCTGAGCATCCTCCATATGACCTGGGACCCGAACCCGTAGCGGTACCCGTGCTGGAGGAACCCCTCCCACTCGGCCTGTCCTCAGTGCTGGAGGTGGGAGTACATCCGTCCTCCTCTGCGCTGGTCGCCTAGCCTCCTCTATACCACCCACTGCAGCTAATACCTCCGCCACTCTCCCCTCTCCACCGGCTCCAATAGCCAATCCACCTCTCCCCCTATCTATCACCGCCTGTCTCACTACTCTATCCACACCTCTATCCCCTCTCCTCCCTCTATCTCCCCGCCTCCCTCTGGCTCCTCTCCCTCGTCCTCCTCCTCCATCATCCCCATCATCTCTGTCGTCTCCCCTGTCTCCCTCCTCCTCATCCGAATCAAAGGCTGGCCTCATCTCCTCAGGATCAGATATCCTGGCCACCGCCCGCGTAGCAAACAATCGAGCAAACTCATCCGTCATGCCCGCATCCTGAATCTCTAGGGCATAATCCCATATCTGTCCTGCTAACCCCACAAACTCCTCCACCGCCACTGCACTATCAATGGTCGACCCCCAATCCGCCACATCCTGCCACCGCCGTGCATATAGGCACACTCCTTGTGGAATACCTTGCTGGCGCCCAAACTGCCTCAAAACTCGGGTCACCACAAACCTCTCAATCACGAACGGGGTCCTCCCGATCAGATGTCTGGTCATTAAAACAAAGGGCATCTCCAGCCCATCCTCGGCCCACACCTCACATCCTGTGTACGGTCGCCAGGTGACCGTATCAATGTCATCCAACACCCTCCTCCAATGCTCTAGTTTGCCCAGCTTACGCTGGACAACTAGACCCCTATATCCGTACGCATATGCGCATCCCACGGGCCTGTCCCTGTCTGTTAGTGGCCTCGCTGTTGGAATGTGCTCCCAGCACCATACATGTAATAAAGTCACGCCAGCTGACAAATTGTCGTAACCGAGGTATACTACCTCATGCAGGCCCCTGTACAGATGGGCCAGCATAGCTGACCCCCATGAAAACCTCCGGCCCTGTGTAACCATCTCCTCCAACACCAGCCCCCATCACACAGAAAATCTCTTTGACCTGCGATCAGGACAAAGGAATCCACCAATGAAACCTGCTAGTACGGATCGCAGTGGTGCGTAATCCAGGTTTAGAAACTCCTGCCATGGGATCTCATAGCCACAGACTGTATCATCCTGGAATATGCGGTGCAGTGCCTCTGTCCCACCCTCCTCTGACTGCTCGTAGGGTAGTAGTGCACCTACTACAGGGATGCGCAGGATCCTGTAACAGTCCTCTGGTGTGACTGTCATCTCTCCAGTGGCAAAATGGAAGGTGTTCGTATCACTGTGCCACCTCTCCGCAAGTGCTGTCAATAGCCCTCGGTTCACAGTGAACCGAGACATATCCAAGAGGGAAGTCAAACCACATCTCTCGATGATATCGAGATCGGCCTGCGACAACCGCGGTATCAATGTCCACGGCCTCAAAAATCTCTCCCGTGACTGGACCACACCCAATAGCTTCTGTCAAACAAGCAAAACAAATCCAATATTAGTTTCCACATCAAAACAAAGATATCAAAATCAAACTCACATCAACAACATGAAACAATTTGCTCATCTACATCAAGTTCAAAATCCTCTCATTTCATATCAACTTGTAAAACAACTCAAGTTATCAAAAACAATATCAAAACTTGTAACACAACTCAAGTCTCCACAATCACATAAACTTGTAAAACAACTCAAGTTTCCCACCCATATCAGCTTGTAAAACAACTCAAGTTTCCAACCCATATCAGCTTGTAACACAAATCAGGCTTCACACATTGAACTTGAAACACGGTAAGCACACAAATCATATTTTGATCAAAACACCACATTGATATCTATACATAACTTGAAAAATCGCAAATCAAAACAAGCTATATCGACACTCATATTGGACAAATCCATAAAATCATGGCAGACAAAGCAAACAAATTTACATTTCGGCTCATCTTGCAAAATTTTTCCAGATGCGCTAAAACGGACTCCCGCTGCGCTAAAACTCCCCCACGCGCTAGGCTATTTTTCCTACACGCTAATCTATTTACCCTATGCGCTAGATTGACTCTACGTGCTAAAATCTTTCCCCCATGCGCCACCTAACCCACCCTATGCGCTAAACCCTACCCACGCGCTAATCTACACTTCCTAGGCGCTACCTGTTTGACCCTATGCGCTAGGTTAACCCTACGCGCTAAACCCCCTTACCTATGCGAACCCCTGCGACCCCTATGCGCTAGGTCTACACTACGCGCTAACCTGTTGACATGACGCGCTACCCGACGGTTGCCATGCGCTATTCTACATATATGTGCTAACCTATTTGTTTTATGCGCTATCCTATCTATTTCGGACGTGACACCTAATATTCGACTTGATGCGCTACTTAAAAACTTCGTATGCGCTACTATATGCCCTAGACGCGCTAAACCGTTAAACCCGAAGTTTGAAAATCAAAAAACAACTAAAAATGACCAAATGAAAAGTCAAAAGAGGGTCAAAAATGTTGACTTACTGGTGGTCCATGCGCTGCAGGTCTCCGGTACCTCTGAAGGCGCTCAAAACGATGTCTATGATACGGAATAGGCATTTTCTCTGCAAACCAAATTCTCTTTCTCCAAAGTCAACAAAGCACAAATGAATCTAATTCAAACCCTTTTCCCCTTTTATAGGAGGAAAATGAAATTAGGGTTAGCCAAATGGACCTGTAATATGGTCGCGGTCTCCCCTATACCATAACATTTGTACCTTATTGGGAGATGAATCAATTTGCACACATTACACATAAACGAAATCATACATATCATACGCAACTCATCAAATTAAATTAATTAATTTTTTTTATTGATTCATCTCCCGAGGGGGCATCACCATCAAATATCGAATCTGAGGCATCACACATCAAATCAAATCCGGGGCACGACTGACAAATCATAAGAGCGACACAAAAATTGCATTTGATCATAAATCACAAAAACACATCATTTTCTTTGAAATAACATGTGCACACACGTCACTTCAAAGAGGGGCAAAATGTAGACATATAAAAATGACCATATTCCTAAATGAATATTTTATGTTCATTTCTCTATTTAATTAAATCCAATTTAATTAATTTATCCACATTCTTCTATTTAATTAAGTAAATTACTCAATTAAATTCACTATACCCATTTAATGAATAAATCATTTTATTCAATTAAATCCCCTTATCCACTTTTAATTAAATTCAAAAGTTATCCTAAATTGAATAAATCTAATTTATTTAATTGCAACCAAATTGAATTAAAATTCTTTATTTCAATTAAATCCTATTATCCCTCCATCCACTTGCAAAATCCCAAACCCCTTTCTAATCCCTTCTAGAATCTTCTAAATCACTTCTAATTAACCTAACCCCTCCTCTAAACTTTGTCACATCCCTAAGCAAAGGGAAGTCACTTCTCAAAACCTCAAAGTCTTTGATAACCATTAAAGGCTTTCAACCTTCAACCACTTAATTCCTCAAAGTCTTTGATAACCATTAAAGGCTTTCAACCTTCAACCACTTAATCCCCCAAAGTCTCCAATAACCATTAATGGTTAACTCAAACCCTCTTACATGGTTAAAACATTTGTTTTGACTCAACCTTCATCCAACCCAAGGGTCTCATCAGGCCTTTAATGCTTTGACCATGATTATCTCTTAATCATTTGCACAAAAGTTTATCCTTGGATTAACTCTTAATCCAGTGGGTAATCCTAACTTAAGCTTGACCCTTACCTTCTAGATAACCCTAAGGTCTTCTCAGGCATTTAATGCCTCCAACCCCTTCTCTCAACCCAACTCTATGTTGACACTTGTCACCATTTCATTGGTGCCAATTACAAACATGGATCCCCAACTTTCAAACTCAACCCTTGATTAAACCATTCAATCTTGACCATCCATTGCCCTATTCTTGCTATAAATAGAGCTCTCATTCCTCCATTTTTAACAATGAACAATCCTCCAAATTTGTAGTATCACACTTATGCTCAAATACATTCAAGCTTTCATATCTCATTTTATGCTTATCATTTAGCCTCTCTTTAGAATAGAAATTAGTCTAAATATGCATGTTTAGAATACTTTCTTTATCATTTTAATTCAATCATAGACTAAATATATCATGTTAGGATAGTATTTATACTAACCTTGTCATCTTATAATCTAGTTTATTGCATTTTAAGATCATACTAAAATCTATCAAAGCATCTCTCGTTCTTGCATTTGCCATCCCTAAACCATTTTGCTCAGTGATCTGAGAGCAAAAACATTGGTTTGAGGGACATTGTAAGATAGAGAACCATGGGACCCACCTTGAGAAGCTAAGTTATACTTCATGACTCCATAGCTTGCACCAAGAAGTCCTGTGTGTGTGTGTGGACAAGTCATTTAGCAATATTTTCATATATTGAGTTCTATCAGCCCACTTTTCCCGCATACATTTCTGGCGCCCACCGTGAGGCCCGACCCCAAATATCAAATCGGTTTTTGAAACTAACTACTTTTGCAGGCACGCGGGAAAAATGAATTAGCGCATTCAAATCATTGTTTAGCGCATCCAGTAAACAACGTAGCGCATCCAGTCAACTGTTCAGCGCGTGGGGTCTCTACTTCAGCGCGTAAAGTTTTTTCTTTAGCGCATAACCTTCACTAAAATTTTCTTGTAGGTCTCAGCGTGGAAGAAAAACAGAGTAGCGCATCTGCAAAATAGATTGGCGCTTCGGGTCTGTCAGATAGTGCATACAGTTTACCATCTAGTGCTTTAAGTCCAAAATCCAGCGCTTAAAAACCATCTTTTAGCGCATAAAATCATCACTTTTCTGTAGGTCTCAACGCGGGAGAAAAACAGAGTAGCGCTTCCAACGCACAGAGTAGCGCATCCAGAAAACAGTGTAGAGCAGAGAGACATAACTTGAACGCATCTAGGTTTTATTGTAGTGCGTGCAGTCTTTTCTATAGCGCATCAGAGACAAAAAAATAAAAATAAAAATTTAAAATTGTAACTGAAATAAAATTTAGACTTGTAGAAGTCCACTGAAATCCAGATTTTCTAACTAAGTGGATTGAAATTTTGCAGGATTCTGACAATTTCTTACAGGTGGAGTGGGAAAATTTCTTAAATCGATTTCTTTTGTTGACCACCACGATCGAAAACTTTGCTTTGTTGACCGATTCCTTTTTTTTTTTAAGATCAGAAAATCATTGCCTTAAGAGGATAAAAAGAACACCATGTTTTCGTGGAGCAATATCTCCATATAGATTTTAAACAAATCATTGTCTTGAAGGATAAAATGAATTTTGCTTGCCTTGTCTCGAAAGTGGAAGGAATATGCTCTCCCCTTAACTGGGTGATTAAAAATCCAGACCACTCTTAAAAAACTTTATTTATTTCAAGCAGTAAAACCTTTAGCAGGCCTGCCTTCCCGAGGAGTTGGAATCAACTCTTAAAGCCGTTTATGGCCGGTGTGAAGGGAACGACTTAAGTGGGGAACGACTTTGACGCCAAGAATTCCAACCCACTATAATCAAACGTGGAAAGTGACGAAAGTCTTTTTCAACGGTTGCGCGCAGCGATTAGCCTTCCCCCAATAGCCTTGAGATACGTAAAGCCTTTGTTCTAAAGGTTGGGAAGCCTCCTGAGGGAGTTTATCACTGACGGCCGAACGGGAAGCCTGATTACAAACCATAGAAATAGAAACTTTGAACTGAGTCAGTAACCAGACATTTATAACATCATAGTGCAAGGGTGGGGAAGAATCCTCCCCTAAGATTACTCATCATATATCTCCCAAGATAACTACTCAACTGTGAAACAATTCACTTTGAGTTAATTTCTGGCAAAAGGTAAAAAAACGGGTGCCCTTTAGGGGGTGACACGGCTGTTTGAGCTGACGGAGTATCGAGACTAGTGGGCTATGATGTTATTTATGACCCTTGACTAAAGAGTCTTTCTGAAGTGTATTATTTGTATCCAAACCTGTTAAAACATTGGGGATTTGAACACATCCTCGCCAAACATACACTTTTTGTTAGATTAGGCAAAATGGTTGTACTTTTTGTACCGTGTTTGCATTTATTACTTCAGAAAATCATATATCGAACTTGAAAAATTTGCAACAAAAATTCAAAATTTCACAAAAACCAAACCAAAGAAAAAAAATTAGGGCAGTTTAGCGCATAAGAGCAACTTCTTAGCGCGTAGAGTACTTTTGTTAGCGCATCCAAACCTCAAGTTAGCGCGTCAGTTCCAAACAATAGCGTTTTATCCCAAGACAAAACAGTGTTGAAACGTTTTAGCGCATCAGAAAAATAGTCTAGTGCGTGGAAGCAACAACTTAGCGCGTGGAAACCAAGCATTAGCGCATAAAGTCCAAAAGATAGCGCGTAACAGACCCAGGATAGCGCATAGGTTTTTCAACTGTTAGACAATAATTTTTTAAACAGTCAAAACTTTAGTGCGTGTCTGGGGGTAGCCTAGCACGTGTGGTTATTATTTTAGCGCATGTAGACTCTGTTATAGCGCATGATCCAAAAATAGAAAAACAAAGAGCAAAACCGAGAAAATTTTTGAAATTTTCAAAAAAAAAAATTTTAAGCCTTTTTCCATCAACACCATTTTTCATCAAACCAGAGTGACAAACAAACCATTAAAACCATTTCTCAAGCTAAATTTGTGTCAAAACGAACATTGTCAGAATCTTAAACGAATCGCGTGATAGAGGATGTCTCTCCTATCATAATCCGGAAAAATTCATCATCAGTATCAACAGAATCCTTTACTATCTTACGAATTTTTATCTCAAAACACTTGTTTAAAATTTTCAAATTGTCAAATCAAGTTTCCAGATCGAGAGGCTTCTATCCATATCATTTGACACGCTTTGTCGTGAAGGGGCATCTAAACCTTCACTCTGATAGAGTAAGATTTGAAATTTTCAAAAACAAGAATCAACTGAATCCAAACCAATCAAATGAAACCATTGATAACTCATGCATGACTAATCCCCTTATTTTGAGAAGAAAGAACATTTATCGTAACATCACGTTGAAGAAACAACAACCTAGTTTTTCCAAATTCATCAAGAGAAATAAGTTTTTATACATCAATCGTCAACTCTTCAAATCTCATTGGGTATTCCTTCATCACGTCAAACGGTATATCCAAAACAAATCCAGCGAATTCGATAAAGAACCTTTGAAGACAAGAGCATACTGTCAAAAGTTTGTTTTTAATCAAACCATAAACCGCAGCGGAAAAATCAATCCCGCATTCTTGCCTGACGAGTGTATCACTTATAACACATCTCGACTAGAACACCCACCCCCGAACAACATATCAACGAGACTTTTGTCCCTTTCATCACTGAGAGTTTCTACTAAAATGCCTGTTACTCGCTCTCAAAGAGACAAACAAAGCGAGGCACACACTGAGTCTAGTATGAACCGAAGATTATCAAATCCTTTTGAGGTTCCACCCTTAGAAGAACCTGAAATTACTGAAGCACTTCTTCGGGAATGTCAGGAAAACCCTTCATTCCAAAAGCTTGTAGAAAAGCTTATGAAAAATGACAAAGAAAAATATCTGCTTATGCTTACAAGTAAAGGCGTTAAACTTCCCGAAGATTTAGACCCAAACATCTTTAAAACTGGATTTCGACAATATGCATATCAAGAACAACAAAGAGAAGAAGAAACCCGTAACTTTGAACAACATATACCTGAGCAACACATTCCAGAACAACGCATACCAGAAATGCATATACCTGAGCTAGAAACACCAAAGCAAAATATACCATTTACCACACCTTTTCGACTGAGAACAAATACAAGGGAAGAACTTTTCCCTCGACAAGACAATATACCTTTGGCAGCCCTTACTCAACAAATGCAAATGTTGCAAAGGCAAATACAGGATATGCAACAAGGGACAACAGTGCGGTACTCTTTAAACGAAATCTGTCCTTACCCGTTTGACAGAAGATTGAACATGGTGCCTTTTCCTCCAAACTCCGACGTTCCCAAATTTGATAAATATGATGGTAAAAGTGATCCCCGAGATCATGTTCGAGAATTTTGCACACTGAGCCTTGAATTTGCTCATGATGACACCTATTTGATGAGGTTATTCCCTAGAAGCTTGGGAGGGAAAACCATGGAATGGTTATCCAAAATTACACCACCTGTCAGATCATTTGATGAATTGGTTAACAAATTCATAACCCACTATTTCTACAACATCCAACATGCCATAACCATGCTAGATGTTTGCAACACCAAACAAAAGAACAATGAAACGTTCATGATATTCCTTCAACGCTGGCGGCGTATGGTATCCAGATATCCTCGAGATATTCCCGAGAAGGAGAAAATGGAAATCTTCATCGATAACTTGAATGGCGAAATGAGTTACAGACTAAAACTTCAATGCATACCATCTTTCGCTAAATTGATTGAAAATGACATTCAAGTAGAAGAAGCATGTGTCAAAAAGGGAACACTCAAATTTTACAAAGAAGGAACAAACTCATCAAACTACAATAACCAGAACAACACCAACCTTGACAAATCTTGATTTTAGACTCGAAACAAAAACGAAGGCAACAATGAAACACATGATCCCAAATCTAAACAACCAGTGCTTGCATTATCTGGAAATCCTCAAAACACGAAAAATCTTAAAAATGCTAATACAAATGCTAACACATATACACCAAACACTGATCAAGGACAACTCAACACAAATAACACCAACGATACTCAAAGCAAAAACATGAATCCAGGACCTAACAACAATTCACGCAACAACACGAACAATTTCCAAAAGTGTATCTTCACACCACTGGGACAATCATTAGAATTCGCATTCAGAGAACTTTTGGCAAACAAAATTCTTTCTTTGCCTCCAATCAGCAACTATGAACCCCCAATCAAACCACCTCGGTGGAATGATTCACACTATTGTGATTTCCATCGCAACAAGGGTCATAGAACAAACGAGTGCATGAGATTGAAACACATAGTACAGGACATGATTGATCGAGGTGACTTAACGGTGGATGGTCTCAAAACAAATGGTGATCACGGGGCCTTCAAAAATCCTCTCCCAAATTACAACAAAGATGGAGCATCAACTTCGGATGATACACACGGAGCTCGTATCAACCATATCTACAACAACACCATAAATCACATATCAGCTGAAGATCATCAAGTCAATGTCATCACCATTCAAGATCGACATGATCATGAATCTGTCAATGTAACAACCCGAACTCAGAAATATGTCTTGAAGGGACATACTACACCTACAACTATCACACCAAAAATCCAATATGACTTGGTTAGCCAACTACGCAAGACTCCAGCTCAGATATCTATCATGGAATTATTGAAACTATCACCAAAGCACAAAGACATATTGGAACAAGCGCTATTGGAAACCAATGTACCTCAAAATTTGGATACAGACAGATTTCAAGCCATGGTCGCCCATATGACAGGACCTTATAACCTCACCTTCTCAGAGCATGACAATACTTCCTTGAGTCATCCGCATAATACTACTCTCCATATTGAAGTCATTGTTTGCAAACACCGAATAAAAAGAGTCCTAATAGATGGAGGAGCCGGACTTAATATATGTACTTTAAAGCTTATCCGTGCATTAGGCTTCTCAGAAGAATCTATTGATCCTTGCAAGAAGATTACCATAAAAGCATATGATGATAAGGAAAGGTCCTCTAAAGGAACGGTGATATTACCTATTCAAGTAGAACCAGTACAAAAGGATACTATATGTCAGGTCTTAGATATTGATCTCACCTACAATATCTTGTTAGGACGACCCTGGATACATGAAATGCAAGCAGTACCTTCTACGTATCACCAGTGTGTCAAGTTTCTTTATGATGGACAAGAAGTATCCATATCTGCTGATTACAATCCATTTCAACATTGCAACGCAATGGGGGCAGCTCAAGACAGTTTGGTTCCTCATAATAGAGAAAAGCAGCGATCCTTGACATCAGATATACAAACAGCAAAGCCCAACTCCTTATGGGGAGACTTCAAACAGAAAATGCAAATCAAAGACCAGGGCATGGGAGAATACTCTTTGGAGCCTTTATGTTTGGCCAAATTGTCAACATCACCTAGATCGCATGGTTTGCTTACTACATCAACACATCTGGCCACTCAGCCCATCACTAAATTTGATGGTACTTTCATCCAATTGGGTACTCTAGCACATGAATCAGAAGACAAGGACATTCTCAGCTGGTTATACAAAGATGAGGAAGAAGATCATAGAGCAGCAGCTCTGGACATTGTTCTACCAACACACCTGTATGGAAAAGGCTACTTAATCATGAAGCAAATGGGATATGGTGGTCAAGGACCTATTGGGAAACGCAAAAAAGGAGTCACTGAACCTATAGATCTTCCTTCACAACCTAGTAGAAACAAAGCAGGATTGGGTTCCAAACTCACGTTCCTATTGAAACGACCGCCACACATGATTACGAAACCTCAATGGAAGGTAAATAAGAAGTACAAAGAAGAATCCTAGCAGGACGCACTCTTTGAATCAGCAGAAACAATCCGCAAGGCACGGGAACGTCAAGATCAGAAGTTGCATCAGGGAAAGCTTCTAAGTCATAAGAAGGCCCTATCTGCAGCAGTAGCTCATATTCAAACACCAAGGTCTCAAAAACAAATCATGTCATCTCAAGATACCGTTATTCCTCCCCGAGGAAGCACAATCTATGAACAAATCCAGAAAGTAGAAGACGGATCTGACACAGAATCAACAAAAACTATCAAAATGGTATCTATCGTCAAAGATTTGTTTTCACCATACAACATACCTATTTGCAGCACAGATAGAATCTCAGATGATGCCTATGAGATAGATTCCAATGACTATGAATGGGGTACCTGCTCCAATGCTACTACAAATGTCCTGGATGATACTGATTCTATATCCCTTTCTCAAGAAGAACATAACGCAGAAGATAGACCTCTTGAATTTGGACCACAAAATATCTATGACGTCAAGGAAAGCGAAAAGGAACGTTATGAACAAGTCTATGTAGAAGATAATACCATCGAAGACCTCGACGAAATCCTGAACTTCTTTAAAACCAAGAACAATCACGATGAAAACTCTGTCCTAACACTCACAGTAGCCGAGCTTGATCCACCCAACGATTCCTTACTGCTTGTCTTTCCTGACCTCATCAACTGGGATGAACCGGAAATCCATGATATACCAATTTTCCCAGATGATGAATCTATTATCCATTACCTATGTACAGTAAATCCAGAAACAGGCTCTACCAGTGAACAAAATAACGATGTCTGTCAATCAGGGAGTGCCAAGTCTCTCAGTCGCAAAAATGAACTAAATAAAGGATCTGATGCTGAAAACCAGTCAATGGCAGCTATAGATCACAAAAAAGTAAAAATAAAGGAAGCATCTGAAGGTGAAAACCTTTTTAAGGCACCTAATGATGGGCAACTTGACACTCTTCCTGAACACTTTCATGAGCGATCACCCATTTTGATTGAGCCCACTCAATCAATCAACATTGGTACCACAGAAGCAGCCAGAAACATACACCTTGCAGAATCCCTGACAGAGGAAGAAAGATCGGCATTCATCATCTTCTTTAAAGGACAACAAATTAACTTTGCTTGGTCATATGCTGATATGCCCGGTGTAGATCCACACTTAATCATGCATCACTTGTCCATTTCTACAAGAGTTAAACTAGTCAAGCAAAAGCTACGAAAGATGAATCCACAGGTCGCACTCATGGTCAAAACTGAACTAAAGAAATTATTAGACGTCGGATTCATCCGACCCATTGACTATGCAGAATGGATTTCCAACATCGTTCCAGTATCAAAACCAAATGGTAGTATCAGAATTTGCATTGACTTCAGAGACGTCAACAAAGCTTGTCCAAAGGATGACTTTCCTCTGCCCGGTATCGACATAATTGTAGATCTCACAGCAGGCCATGCAATGCTCTCACTCATGGATGGTTTCTCAGGCTATAATCAAATCAAAATAGCCCCAGAGGATCAAGATAAAACCGCGTTCACCTGTCCTTGGGGAATGTGTTGTTGGAATGTTATGCCTTTTGGCTTAAAGAATGCAGGGGCCACTTATCAAAGAACAATGACCACAATATTCCATGACATGATGCATACATTCATGGAAGACTATGTGGATGATTTACTAGCTAAATCCTTCACTAGAGCTGAACATCTTGGCATCCTAACAAAGATTTTTGATCGATTGGAGAAATTCCAAGTCACGTTCAACCCTAAGAAGTGTGTCTTCGGGGTTACATCAGGCAAGTTACTAGGCTACATTGTCTCAGCTAAAGGTATTGAAGTAGATCTAGCAAAGGTACAAGCCATTATGGACATGCCACCACCAAAGAATATCAGTCAACTCAGATCTCTACAAGGACGACTTCAATCAATCAGGCGATTCATCGCTCAGCTAGCAGATAAAAGTCTACCATTTAACCATTTACTCCACAAAAATGTACCATTCCAATGGGAGACCAAGTGTGCAGAATCTTTTTACCAAATCAAACAGTACCTGATGAATCCACCAGTTCTGGTACCACCAGTCGCAGGAAAGCCTCTTATCTTATATATCTCAACAACAGAGATATCACTGGGGGCACTATTGGCACAAGAAGATCAACAAGGGAAGGAACGCGCCATATATTACACCAGTAGGACATTGAATGGCTATGAACTTAACTATACATTCATTGAAAAGGCTTGCCTAACAGTGGTCTTCGCATCTCAGAAGTTCCGACATTATATGCTAGCACACACCATCAAGCTAGTCGCAAAAATTGATCCTCTCAAATATCTACTCAGCAAGGCAGCTCTTACAGGCCGATTGGCTAAATGGGTCATGATTCTCGGTGAATTTGACATCAAATACATAGAAAGACGAGCCATCAAGGGACAAGCAATTGCAGATCAGTTGGCTGAAGCACCGCTACCAGGCAAACACACCATGGAGATTGAATTTCCAGACAGGGACGTTCTTGCTCTTTCTACTAAACAATGGACCCTGTACTTTGACGGATCCTATACACAACATGGTTCCGGTGCTAGCATTCTGTTCATCACTCTTGAAGGACACACTATACCAAAATCATATAGGCTTATGTTTCCATGCACAAATAATGTGGCTGAATATGAGGCACTGGTTATAGGCATCAAAATGGTCGTAGAATGGAAAATAACAGAGTTAAAAGTCTATGGAGACTCACAACTAGTCGTCCATCAAATCAACAACGACTATCAGACAAAGGATGACAAGCTACTACCCTACAAGCGAATGGTGGATGAATTCAAACAGTATTTTGTGCACATCACCTTCGAACAAATACCAAGATTAAACAACAAAGCAGCCGATGCAATGGCTATAATCGCTTCATTACTACAAATTCTAGAGCAACAGAGTCATTACAAGTTCCTGGTAGAGCAACTGTTCTCCCCCGCCTATGACCACTCTGAATCCCAGGTTATCCATGCCTTGACTGGTTTAGATTCTCCGTTATATGGACCAATATACGACTACCTCAAGCATAATATCTTACCAATTGACCAATCCCGTAACCAAAAATGTAACTTTATCCGACAAGCTGCCCGTTACACCCTTACCGCTGATACTTTGTATCGTCGAGGTCTAGATGGTACTCTTCTTCGTTGCCTTGATCGTAATGATTCCAATTCTACTTTACACGAGCTTCATGAAGGTATTTGTGGCACACAGTCAAGTGGTACTACTCTTGCTAAAAAGCTTCTACGAATGGGATACTACTGACCTACCATGGAAAAAGACTCATATCACTTCGCCAAGAAATGTCCTAAATGCCAAATCCATGGCAATCTGATACATGCACCAGCACAGGAACTGCAACCATTTACAACATCTTGGCCCTTTTGTCAGTGGGGACTAGACTTGGTTGGCAAAATTCATCCTTCATCTTCAAATGGACACAAGTTCATTATAACTGCAACAGAATACTTTACCAAATGGATAGAAGCAATTCCCATGACCACAGTGACCGGGAAACAAATTGCCTCTTTTATCTTCAATTATCTGATCTGCAGATATGGTATTCCCATTTCAATCATCACAGATAATGGACGACCCTTCAAGAATCAAGATGTCCAAAAACTATGTGAAAAATTCAAAATCCAACATATGTTCTCTACACCATATTACCCACAGGGAAATGGTCAAGCAGAAGCATCTAACAAGACAATACTGAAAATCCTCAAGAAAACAGTGAATGATGCAGGCAAAGGTTGACACATACAACTCAATCCAGCACTTTGGGCATACAGAACCAGCATCCGCACACCTACAGGAGCAACACCATACTCATTGGTATATGGATCAGAAGCCATTTTACCCCTGGAGGTAGAAATCCCATCTCTCAGAGTCTCTTTGAAAGGTTTAATCCCAGATGAAGAGTATCGAGTTAACCGACTGCAAGAACTTGAACTATTAGATGAAAGACGCCAACATGCTTATACTCATCTCAAAGCATATCAACAACGCATGTGCAGGAGCTACAATCACAAGGTCATTCCCCGCAACTTCAAGGTTGGTGACCTAGTCCTCAAAGAAAATCCAAGAAATCAGCAAGATCGAGAAAAGAAAGGGAAATTTGAACCTAACTGGTTGGGTCCCTATGTTATCATATCAGTCTATGGATCAGGTGCCTATCAGCTAACAAATTCTGAAGGAGATGTGCTCGACGAACCAACTAACAACATCCATCTAAAGAGGTACTACACTTAAGTGGCCTAGTGCACGGAAAAAGCCAAAATAAGCAAAAAAATCAAAAAATCCAGAAAAAGCAAAAACATAAAGTACAAATAAAAACAAATGATGAAAACCTGGTAAACAGGTGCTCTTGTGAAAGAATGGCTCCTCCATGTATATCAATACCATTTTATCCATACAAACACTATCGGCCATCGCCCAACACTTAGCAAATATCCATTCAGGACATACTTAGCGTAGTCACTATCCTGATTTGTCTATATATATCCTCTTACCACTAATCCACCATGGTTTGGAAATTATTATTCACATCAAGAGGCACACTCAGCTAGGGGCATTCCAATCGTCTAAAAATTGGTAAACATTCAAGACATCAAGGCTATTTGCAAAACTCCAGAGAATGACATCCAACAACCAAAACTACGCTTCATCGCAACACAAAACAATTCACAAAAATACCAAGGATGGATGATTTTCTGAAGTACTAAATGTTGCATTCTTGCATAAAAATCTTGACTATTTTTGCATTTTGAATTTTTTTCAAAATGAGATTTTCTTTCTTATCTCACAAAATGCTTCAAAGCTAGAGATCAAGGGGAACTTCCAATATTTTCTTAGTCTTCTGTCTGGGAGGCGATCACTTGTACTGTGTGAATACATGTCTCAAGACGTGATACGTCGAATATCACTGAAGGCCTGATTCCACTTCACGCATACAAATGATCTAATCTTGTCTGTTTACGCAATGCACACTCAGGTCATCCTAGTTCAATTATACCTTGACGCTTGTGCTATCTTGCAAAATCAAATATCATGTAAATTTTTCTCAAGTCATTATGGTTCAATTATACCATTATGCTTGTATAAATTTTCAACATATCCTAAACAAATCAATGCTCAATGATGATATCTACAAAGAAAGCAAACAAATGGCTATATCGGATGGTAAATGCAAAATCAGGATGCTCCAAAAACAATTAGTTGCATATCATTTTACAGTTAGTTGCATATCATTCAACATATTGACATATCATTTTAACATCATTGCATATCATTTTACATTTAGTTGCAAATCAAATCATACATCTCATCTTCAAGATACATCTCACAGCATATAAAAATATACATCCTGCATCATACATTATGTCATATATTTAAGCATTGCATCATCATAAAGAAATAACCCACATAACATGCATCCATATAAACACATCACATGATCAAAGCAAATGGTGTCGTATATATATCTCAAAATGATCCAAATGTACAAAATGTGTCAAACACTGTGTCCAGTATAAAGAATACAATGCTCAAAAATACAACAAAGACCATGTCTCTCAAGTATGACTATCCCCTGACGGAGATGGTCTCGCTCTAGATGCACCCGCCCTTGGATCCCCAGGAGGGTCCTGTCTCGATGGCCCCGTAACACCTCGGCTCTCAGATCGTGACCCAGTATCTCGAGATCGACTAGATCTCGACTGTGCAAAACTCTGTACTCGGTGATCCCTGGGTACTGCAGCCTCATAGTGCCGCCTATAATACTCTGCCTCCTGAGCTCTCAATGCTAGCTCTCTCAGGGTGTCTCTCATCGGACCACCCGCCGCTGCTCTCTGCATACTCGACACCACCTCCTCCGCTCGTCCCCTCCGCTCTATCTCGGTATCTCGCTCAGTGGTCAACTAAGAAATCTGCCGCTGATAGGTCAAAATCTGTGCCTACAACTATTGTACAGTAATCTGCAGGGTTCGTATCTGAGCATCCTCCATATGACCTGGGACCCGAACCCATAGCGGTACCTGTGCTGGAGGAACCCCTCCCACTCGGCCTGTCCTCGGTGCTGGAGGTGGGAGTACATCCGTCCTCCTCCTCTGCGCTGGTCGCCTAGCCTCCTTTGTACCACCCACTGCAACTAATACCTCCGCCACTCTCCCCTCTCCACCAGCTCCAATAGCCAATCCACCTCTCCCCCTATCTATCACCGCCTGTCTCACTACTCTATCCACACCTCTATCCCCTCTCCTCCCTCTATCTCCCCGCCTCCCTCTGGCTCCTCTCCCTCGTCCTCCTCCTTCATCATCCCCATCATCTCTGTCGTCTCCCCCGTCTCCCTCCTCCTCATCCGAATCAAAGGCTGACCTTATCTCCTCAGGATCAGATATCCTGGCCACCGCCCGCGTAGCAAACAATCGAGCAAACTCATCCGTCATGCCCGCATCCTGAATCTCTAGGGCATAATCCCATATCTGCCCTGCTAACCCCACAAACTCCTCCACCGCCACTGTACTATCAATGGTCGGCCCCCAATCCGCCACATCCTGCCCCCGCCGTGCATATAGGCACGCTCCCTATGGAATACCCTACTGGCGCCCAAACTGCCTCAAAACTCGAGTCACCACAAACCTCTCAATCACGAACGGGGTCCTCCCGATCAGATGTCTGGTCATTAAAACAAAGGGCATCTCCAGCCCATCCTCGGCCCACACCTCACATCCTGTGTATGGTTGCCAGGTGGCCCTATCAATGTCATCCAACACCCTCCTCCAATGCTCTAGTTTGCCCAGCTTACGCTGGACAACTAGACCCCTATATCCGTACGCATATGCGCATCCCACGGGCCTGTCCCTGTCTGCTAGTGGCCTTGCTGTTGGAATGTGCTCCCAGCACCATACATGTAATAAAATCACGCCAGCTGACAAACTGCCGTAACCGAGGTATACTACCTCATGCAGGCCCCTGTATAGATGGGTCAGCATAGCTGACCCCCATGAAAACCTCCGGCCCTGTGTAACCATCTCCTCCAACACCAGCCCCCATCCCACAGAAAATCTCTTTGACTTGCGATCAAGACAAAGGAATCCACCAATGAAACCTGCTAGTACGGATGGCAATGGTGCGTAATCCAAGTTTAGAAACTCCTGCCATGGGATCTCATAGCCACAGATTGTATCATCCTGGAATATGCGGCGCAGTGCCTCTGTCCCACCCTCCTCTGACTGCTTGTAGGGTAGTAGTGCACCTACTACAGGGATGCGCAGGATCCTGTAACAGTCCTCTGGTGTGACTGTCATCTCTCCAGTGGCAAAATGGAAGGTGTTCGTATCACTGTGCCACCTCTCCGCAAGTGCTGTCAATAGCCCTCGGTTCACAGTGAACCGAGACATATCCAAGAGGGAAGTCAAACCACATCTCTCGATGATATCGAGATCGGCCTGCGACAACCGCGGTATCAATGTCCACGGCCTCAAAAATCTCTCCCGTGACTGGACCACACCCAATCGCTTCTGTCAAACAAGCAAAACAAATCCAATATCAATTTCCGCATCAAAACAAAGATATCAAAATCAAACTCACATCAACAACATGAAACAATTTGCTCATCTACATCAAGTTCAAAATCCTCTCATTTCATATCAACTTGTAAAACAACTCAAGTTATCAAAAACCATATCAAAACTTGTAACACAACTCAAGTCTCCCCAATCACATAAACTTGTAAAACAACTCAAGTTTCCCACCCATATCAGCTTGTAAAACAACTCAAGTTTCCAACCCATATCAGCTTGTAACACAAATCAGGCTTCACACATTGAACTTGAAACACGGTAAGCACACAAATCATATTTTGATCAAAACACCACATTGATATCTATACATAACTTGAAAAATCGCAAATCAAAACAAGCTATATCGACACTCATATTGGACAAATCCATAAAATCATGGCAGACAAAGCAAACAAATTTACATTTCGGCTCATCTTGCAAAATTTTTCTAGATGCGCTAAAACAGACTCCCGCTGCGCTAAAACTCCCCCACGTGCTAGGCTATTTTTCCTACACGCTAATCTATTTACCCTATGCGCTAGATTGACTCTACGTGCTAAAATCTTTCCCCCATACGCCACCTAACCCACCCTATGCACTAAACCCTACCCACGTGCTAATCTACACTTCCTAGGCGCTACCCGTTTGACCCTATGCGCTAGGTTAACCCTACGCGCTAAACCCCCTTACCTATGCGAACCCCTGCGACCCCTATGCGCTAGGTCTACACTACACGCTAACCTTTTGACATGACGCGCTATCCGACGGTTGCCATGCGCTATTCTACATATATGCGCTAACCTATTTGTTTTATGCGCTATCCTATCTATTTCGGACGTGACCCCTAATATTCGACTTGATGCGCTACTTAAAACTTCGTATGCGCTAATATATGCCCTAGACGCGCTAAACCGTTAAACCCGAACTTTGAAAATAAAAAAACAACTAAAAACGACCAAATGAAAAGTCAAAAGAGGGTCAAAAATGTTGACTTACTGGTGGTCTATGCGCTGCAGGTCTCCGGTACCTCTGAACGCGCTCGAAACGATGTCTATGATACAAAATAGGCATTTTCTCTGCAGACCAAATTCTCTTTCTCCAAAGTCAACAAAGCACAAATGAATCTAATTCAAGCGCTTTTCCCTTTTTATAGGAGGAAAATGAAATTAGGGTTAGCCAAATGGACCTGTAATATGGTCGCGGTCTCCCCTATACCATAACATTTGTACCTTATTGGGAGATGAATCAATTTGCACACATTACACATAAACGAAATCATACATATCATACACAACTCATCAAATTAAATCAAATTTTTTTTTTATTGATTCATCTCCCGAGGGGGCATCACCATCAAATATCGAATCTGAGGCATCACACATCAAATCAAATCCGGGGCACGACTGACAAATCATAAGAGCGACACAAAAATTGCATTTGATCATAAATCACAAAAGCACATCATTTTCTTTGAAATAACATGTGCACACACGTCACTTCAAAGAGGGGCAAAATGTAGACATATAAAAATGACCATATTCCTAAATGAATATTTTATGTTCATTTCTCTATTTAATTAAATCCAATTTAATTAATTTATCCACATTCCTCTATTTAATTAAGTAAATTACTCAATTAAATTCACTATACCCATTTAATGAATAAATCATTTTATTCAATTAAATCCCCCTATCCACTTTTAATTAAATTCAAAAGTTATCCTAAATTGAATAAATCTAATTTATTTAATTGCAACCAAATTGAATTAAAATTCTTTATTTCAATTAAATCCTATTATCCCTCCATCCACTTGCAAAATCCCAAACCCCTTTCTAATCCCTTCTAGAATCTTCTAAATCACTTCTAATTAACCTAACCCCTCCTCTAAACTTTGTCACATCCCTAAGCAAAGGGAAGTCACTTCTCAAAACCTCAAAGTCTTTGATAACCATTAAAGGCTTTCAACCTTCAGCCACTTAATTCCTCAAAGTCTTTGATAACCATTAAAGGCTTTCAACCTTCAACCACTTAATCCCCCAAAGTCTCCAATAACCATTAATGGTTAACTCAAACCCTCTTACATGGTTAAAACATTTGTTTTGACTCAACCTTCATCCAACCCAAGGGTCTCATCAGGCCTTTAATGCTTTGACCATGATTATCTCTTAATCATTTGCACAAAGGTTTATCCTTGGATTAACTCTTAATCCAGTGGGTAATCCTAACTTAAGCTTGACCCTTACCTTCTAGATAACCCTAAGGTCTTCTCAGGCATTTAATGCCTCCAACCCCTTCTCTCAACCCAACCCTATGTTGACACTTGTCACCATTTCATTGGTGCCAATTACAAACATGGATCCCCAACTTTCAAACTCAACCCTTGATTAAACCAGTCAATCTTGACCATCCATTGCCCTATTCTTGCTATAAATAGAGCTCTCATTCCTCCATTTTTAACAATGAACAATCCTCCAAATTTGTAGTATCACACTTATGCTCAAATACATTCAAGCTTTCATATCTCATTTTATGCTCATCATTTAGCCTCTCTTTAGAATAGAAATTAGTCTAAATATGCATGTTTAGAATACTTTCTTTATCATTTTAGCTCAATCATAGACTAAATATATCATGTTAGGATAGTATTTATACTAACCTTGTCATCTTATAATCTAGTTTATTGCATTTTAAGATCATACTAAAATCTATCAAAGCATCCCTCGTTCTTGCATTTGCCATCCCTAAACCATTTTGCTCAGTGATCTGAGAGTAAAAACATCGGTTTGAGGGACATTGTAAGATAGAGAACCATGGGACCCACCTTGAGAAGTTGAGTTATACTTCATGGCTCCATAGCTTGCACCAAGAAGTCCTCTGTGTGTGTGTGGACAAGTCATTTAGCAATATTTTCACATATTGAGTTCTATCAGCCCACTTTTCCCGCATACAGTATGCATTGGAGTTTGAGCCTGTAACTCATCTCACCATTCAAGTTGTCGATGAAAATTTCCATTTTCTCTTTTTCAGGGATATCTCAAGGATATCTTGAAACCATACGCCGCCATGATTGAAGGAAAACTATGAATGTTTCATTGTTTTTTGGTTTGGTGTTACAAACGTCTAACATGGTGATATCATGTTGAATGTTGTACGAATATTGAGTTATAAATTTGTTGACTAGTTCATCGAATGATTTGATGGGAGGTGTTATTTTGGATAGCCATTCCATTGTTTGCCCTCCCAAGCTTCTTGGGAATAACCTCATCAAATAGGTATCATCATGAGCGAATTCAAGACTCATTGTGTAGAATTCTCGAACATGATCACGGGGATCGCTTTTTCCATCATATTTGTCAAATTTGGGAACATCTGAGTTTGGAGGAAAAGGTATGATGTTCAATCTTCTGTCAAATGGATAAGGACAAATTTCAGTTAAGGAGTACCATACTATTGTACCTTGTTGCATGTCTTGCATTTGTCTTTGTAACATTTGCATTTGTTGAGTAAGAGCAATCAAAGGTGCATTGTTTTGCCGAGGGAAGAATTCTTCTCTTGCATTAATTCTAGGCTGAAATGGGGTATGGAACGGTATGTTTTGTTCGGGGATGTTTTGTTCTGGTAGATTTTGTTCAGGAATATCTTGCTTAGGGTCACGTGCGTCTTCTTCTCTTTGTCATTCTTGATATTCATAATGTTGAGATCTTGTTCAAAAAATGTCTGTATCAAAGTCCTCTGGAAGTTTAACTCCTTTACTTATGAGCATGAGTAGGTATTTTTCTTTGTCATTTTCCATGAGTCTTTCCACAAGCTTTTGAAATGAAGACTTTCTTGACATTCTTGAAGAAGTTCTTCATAAATTTTAGTGTCCTCTAGATGCAGACCTTCGAAAGGATTAGATAACCTTCGATTCATGCTGGATTTAGTTTGTGCTTCACTTTGTTTGTTTTGTTGAGAGCGAGTGACAATAGAATTTTAGAAATATTTGGGGGTTGGTGGTGGTAACCTTGGGAAGTTATAAGTGATGCACTCGTCGGGAAAGAATGTTGGATTGATCTTTCCTCCATGATTTATTTGTTGACTAAATGTGGATTTTTGACAAAATGCTCTACTCTTCAAAGGTTCCTTGTCAAATTCGTTTGATTTGTTCTAAATATATAATCATACATGACAAAGGAATGTTCGATGAGATTTGAAGAGTTGACGATTGATGTATAAAAATTTATTTCTTTTGGCAAATTTCAAAGAACTTGGTTGCTGTTTCTTCAACTTAGTGTTATGATAAATATTCTTTCTTCTCAGAATATGAGGATTAGTCACGCACAAGCGATCAATGGTTTCCTTTGAGTTGTTTTGGATTCAGTTTATCTTGTTTTGGAAACTTAAGTTTTACTTTATCAAAGTTAAAGTTTAGATGCCCCCTCATGAAAAAGTGCGTCAAATGATATGGAATAGAGCTTTCTCGATATGGAAACTCGATTTGACAACTTGGAGTTTTAAACAAGTGTGTTTTGGGATAAAAATCCGTGTGATAAAAAGGACCTATTTGCCATTTGTGATGATGTTTCTTGATTTTGATAGGATAGATATGTTTATCGTGTGACCCGTTTCAAATTTTGGACAACTTTTGTTTGATGAGAAAATTGCTTTGGAAATAGCTATTGATACTCTATTTTTGGGTATTCTGATTTGACGAAGTTAAGGCTGATGAAAGGAGGTTTCCGAAAATGTTTTCAAATTTTTTCAATTTGACCTCTATTTTGCCCCCTGTTTTTCTGGTTTTGACCACACACTGAAATAGAGACGCTGTGCACTACAAAATGTTCTTAAAGCGCTAAGGAAAAGACCCCACGCACTATATTGCCCCTTGCTACGCGCTAACTGGTTTCACTGGTTAAATTTGTTTTAGCTTTGGTTTAAAAGATCATGCGCTAATATGAGCTGCTGACGCGCTACTGTTTATACTCTACGTGCTAAAAGTTGACTTCCACGCGCTAAGATGATGCTTGAACGCTCTAAACTATTTTCAGACGCGCTAACTGCTACTGCTGATTTTTAGATTCTGGTGAAGCACTACTGTTAAGACTTTACGTGCTAAAGATAGGGTTTCATGCGCTAAAGTATGGTTACTCTTACGCGCTAAGATGCTGCTCTTACGCGCTAAACTGCCCTGACTTGATTGTTTTCTGCAATTTTTGGAGTTTTTGCCTTAAGTTTTCAGTGATGATAGATGATTTTTTGAAGTAACAAATGAAGACACATCATCAAAGAAGTAACCATTTTTTCTTAATCTAAATAGTAAGTGTATGTTTTGCGAGGATGTGTTCAAATCCCCAATGTTTCAACAGGTTTGGATACAAAGAATACACTTCAAAAAGACTCTTTATTCAAAGGTCATAAGTAATACCATAGCCCACTAGTCTTGATACTCCGTCAGCTCAAACAGCTGTGTCACCCCCTAGAGGGTGCCCGTTTTTTGCCTTTTGCCATAAATTAACTGAAAGTGAATTTCTTCACAATTGAATATTTATCTTGTGAGATATATGGTGAGTGATCTTGGGGGCGGATTCTTCTCCACCCTTGCACTATGATATTACAAATGTCTGGTTACTGACTTGGCTCAAAGTTTCTATGTTAAGGTTTGTAATCAAGCTTCCTGTTCGACCATCAGTGATAAACTCCCTCAGGAGGCTTCCCAACCTTTAGAACAAAGACTTTACGTATCTCAAGGATATTGGGGAAAGGCTAATCGCTGCATGCAACCGTTGAAAAGGACTTTCATCACTTTCCACTTTTGATTATAGTGGGTTGGAACATTTGGCGTCAAAGTCGTTTCCCACTTAGGTCGTTCCCTTCACACCGACCAAAAATGGCTTTAAGAGTTTTTCAACCCCTCGGGAAGGCAGGCCTGCTAAAGGATTTAAATGCAATAAACACTGAAAGCGTAAGAGTGGTCTGGATTTTTGATCACCTCGTTAAAGGGAGAGCATATTCCTTCCACTTTCGTAGCAAAGCAAACAAGTGTTCTTTTTAACTCTTCATTGCAATGATTTGTTAAAATCTATATGGAGATGTTGCTCCACAAAAACATGGTGTTTATTTTATTCCTTCAAAGCAATGATTTTCTAATCTAGGAAAAGAACCTGGTCAACAAAGCAGAACTTCGATCTTGGTGGTCAACAAAAAAATCGATAAAAGGGGAAGGACTTCCCTCTTTAACTTGAAAACCAAAATTTGACAAATGTAGTTTCTTTTACTTTGCAAAAATTTGAAGTTGATCCTTTTAAACACCAAAGGATGGTGAGGTTGTTTTTTAAGCTTTTTGCAAAATGAAATATTGTCTTGTTTTTTTTAATAACCCAAAAAGGAAAGTTTTTCTCCTATGAAAGCAAGAAAGATTTTGCTTGTGGTTCTTTTTAGGTACCCAACCAAAATGTGAGTTCAGTTTTAAGAAAAATTAAAAGAGGTTCAAATTTTAACTAACATATCTAAGTTAGTAAAAACTCTAAACTATCTTAATGATCCTAAAAATGGAGCTCCTATCTATAAGAAAATTGTTAGAACCCTGCGAAATAACAAGCAAAATCGTTAGACAAATGTGGACTTCAACAAGTCTAATTTCACACTCGGTTACAACTTTTTCTTTTTTTTTGGCCTCAGTTTATGATGTGCTACAGAACAAATTGTACGTGCTACAAAGTAATCCGGATGTGCTATCGAAAAGGCTCGACGTGCTAAACTATTTTTCAGATGCGCTACTCTATTTTTCTCCCACGTCGAGACCTACTGGAAAAGATTAGTGGAGACTATGTGCTAAGGTAAGGACTTCACGCACTATAGTATAGACCCCACGCGCTAAACAGTGTGTTGGATGCGCTAAAAGATCCACCAAATGCGCTAAGGGATGTTCCCTACGCGCTAATTCTTGTTTCCCGCATACCTGCAAAAGTGTTTATTTTTTAAAACCAATTTGATTAATGGGGTTGTGCTCCACGGTGGGCGCCAGAAATGTATGCGGGAAAAACGGGTTGATGAAACTTAAAATGTGAAAAATGAAGCTCCAAGAGGCTTGTCCACACACCCACAGGACTTCTTGGTGCAAGTTATGGAGTCATAAATAATGACTCAACTTCCCAAGGATGGTTCCATGGTTCTCTATCTCACAAGGTCCCTCAAGCCAATGCTTTTGCTCTCAGATCACTGAGCAAAGTGGCTTAGGGATGACAAATGCAAGAACGAGGGATGCTTTTGATTGATTTTAACATGAGAATGCATCCTATCTATGCACGATCCTACAAATGCAATAAACTAGATTATAAGATGACAAGATTAGTAATAATACTATCCTAACATGATATACTAGTTATATGGTTTAAGCTAATGATAAAGGAAGTAGTCTAAAATGTTTATTAGATTAATTCCTTTTGCAAAGAGAGACTACATGTGCTAAAAATGAGCATAAATGAGATACTAAAGCTTGCATGGATCTTAGATAATAGATTTCTTAGATTCATGGATCCCTAAAAATGGAGGAAGGAGAGCTCTATTTATAGCAAAAATAGGGCAATGGATGGCCAGGATTGAAAGAGTTAATCAAGGGTCAAGATTGAAAGTTGTCAATCCATGTTTTCAATTTTCACCAATGAAATGGTGACAATTGTCAACATAAGGCTGGTTGAGAGGAGATGTAAGAAGCATTAAATGCTTGAGAAGACCTCATGGTTACCCTAGGGGGTAAGGGTTAAGGTTAGGTTAGGGTTATCCATTGGATAAAGCTTTTATCCAAGGGGTAAACTCTTGTGCAAAGGTTAAAGGAATAACTATGGTCAAAGCAATAAATGCTTGATGAGACCCTTGTGTTAGATGGAGGTTAAGTTAGGCAAAAAGTCTCTAACCATGCCACTAAGGGTTAGTTAACCATTAATGGTTTGAAGACTTTGGAGACAAATTTGTAAGAGTCATTCCAAATTTGGGGGCATTCAACAAGTTATCTTGTTGAATGGATAAAGGCTTTAATGCATTTTAAAGACTTTACTCCAAATTTGAGAAGTGACCTCCTCAAATTTAGAGAAAGGGGATAATTGATGGGTTTGGGTTAATTGATTAGGATTAGATGGATTCTAGAAGAATTTAGGAAGGGGGTTTAAGAGGCAAGTGGGAGATGTAGGATTTTGCAAGTGGATGAGGGATAATAGGATTTAATTAAAATAAAATTAATTTATTTCAATTAGTTGCAAGTTGGGGATTTTAAATAAATTAGATTTATTTAATTGGGGTAAACTATTTAATTAAAAAGTAGAGAGAAGGGTTTTAATTAAATAAAATGATTTATTCAATTAAATGATGCAAAAAGGGCTTAAGTGAATTTAACTAAATAAATTGAATAATTTACTTAATTAAATATATGAATGTGGGTGATTTAATTAAATTGGATTTAATAGAGGAATGAACATAAAATATTCAGAATATGATCATTTTTATATGTGTACACATATATATAGACATATGTATATATGTACATATGGGTATGTACATATACATATATCAACACTACAAAGTATTCTAAGGAAAACAATTATAAAAATACTTTGTTTATGTTATTTAACTGTTTGTGGACGTCACTACTTTGAGACTACAAGGCAGACTTGTATCAATAAATCCTACACACTTTAGAACATAGTTATTAAAACAGAGATTTAATAAAACCCTATATATATATACATACACACGTGTATATATACATACATGCATATATATGCATACATATGTGTATTTATATACATGTATACATGCGTATACAGAGATGTATATATATGTGTGTGTGTATGTGCATATACATATATCAGCACTACAATGCATTCTAAGAAAAACAATTATATATATATGTACATCATGTGTATATATGTGTACATGTATATATATACGTACATGTGTATATATATATATATATACATATATTGGTACTCTAACAATTTGTTAATATTTGCACACATAAAGAATGTCAACATTCATGCACAGCCTTAAGGACAAAATCATTAAAGACAATGTTGTTTCAGAAACAGAGCACATGCATGGAGATGACCACAAGCAAGACACACATCACCACGCGGGCGAGGCAATGAACACGGACGTACCAGAGGGAGAACACTGGGGGCAAGACATTCTAGCGGTTACCAGATTGTCTTGCACTTTTCCGGTGGCTTTCTCCTCCTAAAAGCATATTTAGGCTGAGGAAAAGTTATAACCAAAGTTCTCTACAACAAGATCATTTACTTTATACACGCCTATGCATATATGTATGTAGTTAAGACAACAAACAGTTAAATAACATAAACAAAGTCACAACCCTGCAAGTACACCACACAAAAAAAATAAACACTGTATAAAATAAAGGACTGCAAATTTGTAAAACTTGAAATTCAATACTGAACATTCGGTGAAAATTTTCACAGCAAAATATTCTTGAGAACAACAAAAGAAATTACAATTTAGGGTTGCAACCGGCCATAAAGAACGTTGGCATTAGTGCAAACAATAAAAATATCTGCAGAAGCCAAAACCAAGCTAAAACTGTTTTAACCTAGACCAGAATTTAATCGGCAACAAAATGGTCAAAACCTAAATACCTATCAAAGTGAATAGAGACGTTGCAGACTGAAAGTAATCACATCCACAAATAGTTAAATAACATAACCAAAGTAACAATCCTGCAAGGACACCACGCCAGAAAATAAGGACGCAATCAAATAATGCATTACGAATTTTGAAAACTTAAAAAATAAACTAAACAAGTACCTGGCAACGTAAAACTATTAACAACGACAACCTCAGAAACAAGCCCAACAAAATAGTCCGCATTGGTGCACATCATCGGGGACGAAAATATTAAAATAAAGTAATAAACTTAAATCAATAAATATCTGCAAATAGCAAAACCGAACTAAAACCCTTTTAACCTACAACAAAATGCACAAAGTACCAACCTTGCAACTACACCAAACTGGGAAATAAGCAGACTATAAAGAAATGCATTACAAAACCAAAAAGAATCTAACTAAAACCAGAACTTACCTTGCAAATTCAAACCATTCAGTCAGAGCCACAACAAAACCTAAGTCGACAACTATATCCAAAGTTATGCGAAATTGCCTTGCAAACTAGAAGTAGTCACGACCACAAACAGTTAAATAACATAGACAAAGTAACAACCCTGCAAGCACACGGAAGGGGAAAATAAGCAAACTATAAAAAAAATGCATTACAAAACAATTTAAAATAAAAATAAAACCAAAGCTTACCTTAAAAATTCAAACCATTCATGGCGTGAAGCTCACAAAGGAGCCCAATAAAATAGTCACAACCAGAACAAAACCTAACTCGACGACTATATGCAACCTTATGCGAAAATTTGCATACCGAAATATTGCCGACAACAACAAAATAAATTAGATTTTAGGGTTCCAAGCGACCATAAAGAATCTAAATAAAACGGGAACTTACCTTGCAATTTCAAACCATTCATGGCGTGAAACTCACAAATAGTCACGCCCACAAACAGTTAAACAACATAAACAAACAAACAACCCTGCAAGGACATGGAAGAAGAAAATAAGCAGAGTATAGATTTAATCCATTACAAAACCAAAACAAATTTAAATAAAGTTCTTACATTGCAAATTCAAACCATTCAAGCCGCGAGGCTCACAAAGGAGCCTAATAAAACAGACACAAGCAGAACAAAGCCTAACTCCATGACTATATACAACCTCATGCGAAAATTTGCAGAGCGAAATATTGCTTACAACAATAAAACAAATTAAATTTTAGGGTTGCAAGCGGCAAAACTTACCTTGCAAATTCAAAGCATGCACGACATGAAACTCAGAAAGCAGCCTCGAAAATGGCTTCCAAAGTGGACGTAGCCACGCCCACAAACATTTAAAGAACATAAACAAATTCACAACCCTGCAAGCACACAGGAGGAAAAAATAAGCAGAATATATAAAAAATGCATTACAAAACAAAACCTCATGTGAAAATTTGCAAAGCGAAATATTGCCTACAACAATAAAATAAAATAAATTTTAGGGTTGCATGCGGCTAAACTTACCTTGCAAATTCAAAGCATGCACGACGTGAAACTCATAAAGCATCCTCAAAAATTCCTTCCAAAATGGAAGTAGCTATGCCCACAAACAATTAAAGAACATAAACAAAGCCACAACCCTGCAAGCACAGAGGAGGAGAAAATAAGCAGAATATTAAAAAAATGCATTACAAAATGAAAAAGAATATAAATATTACCAGAATTTACCTTGCAAATTCAAACCTTTCACGACTTGGAATTGACAGAGCAGCCTCGAATATTCCTTGCAAACTGGAAGTAGCCACCCACACAAACAGTTAAGCAACAGAAACAAAGCATCAACCCTGCAAGCAGACAAAAGGAGAAAATAAACAAACTATAAACAAAATGCATTACAAAAGAAAAAGACATTTAAATAAAATGGAACCTTACCTTGCAAATTCAAACCATTCACGCTGTCAAGCTCACAAGGAAGCTCAATAAAACAGTCACAATGAGAACCAAACGTAACCAGTAAAACAATCACAACGAGAACAAAACCTGACAATCTATGCAAAAATTTCCAGAGCGAAATATTGTCGACAACAACAAAACAAATTAGATTTTAGGGTTGCAAGCATCCATAAAGAACGTTGACATTCGTACACAGCCTCGGGGATGAAATCATTAAAGACAGTGTCACTTCGGAAATAGAGCGCACGCACGGAGACGACCACAAGCAAGGAACACGTCAACACGTGGGCCAGATAAGAACACACACGCACCAGAGGGAGAACGCCGATGGCCACCGGAATGTCTTGCAATTTTCTGGCCGCTTTCGCCCACTAAAAGCCTATCGGCTTAAATATGCTCAATAGCTCTCATCCTGGGACTCATTTCAGGCACATTTTATTGGCTGAAAAAAATGGAATACATAAAATTCCATAAAAAATGGGAGCTCCAATATTGGCCACACAGATTTGGTTACAGGGAACTCAAACTTGCTACAAAGGTAAGAATGAATGGAAGGAAAAGTTGATAATCCACAAATGTTTTCAGCTTAACTTCCATTTGCCTAACACAATACAAGCATATCATTTGATGTTCAAAAACATGCTTTCACTGAAACTTCTGAAAGATTGTTTTGTTTACCATTGTGTTTTATTGCAGGGTTTCAGGGATGACAATTTTCTGGGCTGTGGGTGCTCTGGGTGTGTATACAAGGGGACTCTGCCTTCTGGCGAAGAAGTCACCGTGAAATGTATCACAAAAGACTGCACAAAAGGAAATGAAGAATTCATGGCAGAAATCTCCAGCCTTGGGCGTCTGTAGCACCGCACCCTGGTACGCCTCAGGGGCTAGTGCAGAAAAAACAAGCTCCTCTTCATCGTCTATGACTACATGTCCAACGGAAGCCTTGACAAAAATCTGTTCAGTTTGGAATTGAATCTTACATGGTCTCAGAGACACAAAATTCTCATAGATGTAGCAATCAGGCTCCTTTACTTACACGAGAAGTGGGAAAAAAGAGTGGTGCATAGAGACATTAAGTCCAACAATATATTACTGGACCATGATCTGAATGGCTGAGTGGGGGACTTTGGGCTAGCAAGGTTATATGATCACAGTGAAGACCCCCAAACTACTCATGTGGTGGGCATGCTGGGGTTACATCGTTCCTGAGCTTATACATTCTGGTAAGGCTTCTCCTTTAACAGATGTGTTTAGCTTTGGGGCTCTTATGCTGGAGGTTGCCTGCAGAAGGAAGCCCGTAGATGCCCAAGGTGTGATTTTGGTTCAGTGGGTTTGGGATTTATATGCAAATCAAAGATTACTGGATGTTGTTGATCAAAGGCTTGGGGGGTATTATGATAAGGGCGAGGCTAAGATTGTGCTTGTATTAGGGCTTGTGTGTTCAAACCCTGACCCACAAGAGAGGCCCAACATAAAATAGGTTTTGTAGATTCTTTGCGGTGAGGGTACTTTTCCTATGGATCTTCCTATGTCCTTAGCTATTAAGAATTCTTACATTGACATTGCAAACTTGAATTTGTTTGTTGCTACGTCTGAATGATGCTGTTGGCATTTTTTCATCCATTTGTTCTGCATTCGTCCACAGCAAATGTCTATACTTCTTCAGTGTACAGTTGCAAACATAATTTATTTTTTAAGTCATTATAATGTATGACAACCAATGAAATTTAAAAAGTATTATGTAATGTAAATATTTTTTTAATCTAATGTCTTTGTGAGCTTCCATCTACAAACATCTTCTGAAGATTAGAAATATGTTTTTGTTGTCGAATCTAGCAGATCTTTCCAAGCTTTCGCTTACAAAGCTAGAAATTAAAATTTGATGGGTAAAAGTGAATAGTTCACTTTCGTCACAATGCTCATCGCATATCTAAATGGTTTGGAGTGCATTAAATATCTATTATAATGTATAAAAAATAATGATGTTTTGGCACATTCGAGGGGTTGGATAGCTGTTTTCGATATATGATAGTTATCAAATCCATAATGTTTAATAGATTGAAGGTATCTATTGTTGTTTTCAAATGCCTATGTGTAACACATGTTTGTAGCTTGCATGCTAAGAAAATCAAATTACATTTGAGGCTGCATAGGTTAGATCTAAGTATGAGTTATATTGATGTATATTTATGGGATTGTTAATTTTTCTTGGGTATGTCAAATATGATACAAATGATAAAGAGAGTAAATCTTTGGAACCATGATTATGCCAATTGTTCATTAGATCTTTTTATAAACTTTATCTTTGTGTTTGTTTGTATGCTAGTTATTGTCACGGGGCTAGACCGACTTGCTGCCCAAACAAGCTTTTTCCTTCCAAAGGAAGTCCAACCTCATGTGGCACTGACAAACCTTACTCACAACCCCCATTGTAGACAAGTCCTTTCTTGCTCCCAGACTACGCCTTCCCTTTTTCAAGTGTCCACCACCTGACCACATTACCACACACCCCTGCAGAATAGAAGCGCATGCCAACCCTCTCACGAGTCTCCTTTATCCCGATGCTCGTAACACTCCCTTCAAGTCTCTGACTCTACTCTAGCATTGTTTTATCACACCGCCCTTGCACCCTCGATACAAGCTTACAGGTCTCCTCCATGCCTTGTCTCCTGAGTCCCCCATAAGACCCTGACTACTAACACTGACCCCATTTGGAACTCCTTAAGTCCTCTGGCTCCAACTTTGCACACTCCCTGAGCATGCCCAGTACTCCCACAACATTGGTGCCCCATGTTGGCCTCCCTCGGCTCCTTAGAACCCTCAAGCACCAAACATACCTCATGGGACGACTAGACTCCTTGAGCTAGCTTCATGTTCATCCATCCAAGCTCCAACTACATTGGGCCCCTGGCCTATGTCTACATGACTTCGCTGGAGAACCCTATTCCATGTACATCCTGTGCACACTAACCAACTTCATGCAAACATCCAGTCTAAGCTCCTTGAACTCACATATCACCTTGTACTCCTACTTGGGCTCCAAGCTCTTTGCTCCATGATCCAACCCAATATCCTTGGTCGCTGAACTCTCCTTCAAATCGGTATTGCTCCCAAAACAACTCACCTATGGACCATGTCCTCTTTTCGGTCATGCAACTTGTAGACGTATAAAAATGACCATATTCCTAAATGAATATTTTATGTTCATTTCTCTATTTAATTAAATCCAATTTAATTAAATTATCCACATTCCTCTATTTAATTAAATAAGTTACTCAATTTATTTAAATTAAATTCACTATACCCATTTAATGAATAAATCATTTTATTCAATTAAATCCCCCTAGCCACTTTTAATTAAATTCAAATTTAATTAAATAGTTATCCTAAATTGAATAAATCAAATTTATTTAATTACAACCAAATTGAATGAAAATCAAATAATTCAATTAAATCCTATTATCCTCCATCCACTTGCAAAATCCCAAAACCCTTTCTAAACCCTTCTAGAATCTTCTAATCACTTCTAATTAACCTAACCCTCCCCTAAAATTTGTCACATCCCTAAGCAAAGGGAGGTCACTTCTCAAATGGCCCAAAGTCTTGGATAACCATTGAAGGTTTTCAACCTTCAACCACCAAAACCCCCAAAGTCTTGGATAACCATTGAAGGTTTTCAACCTTCAACCACCAAAACCCCCAAAGTCTTTGAAAACCATTGAAGGCTTCCAACCTTCAACCACTTAATCCCCAAAGTCTCCAATAACCATTAATGGTTATTTCAAACCCTCCCACATGGTTAAAACATTTGTTTTGACTCAACCTCTACCCAACCCAAGGGTCTCATCAGGCCATTAATGCATTGACCAGGATTATCTCTTAATCATTTGCACAAAGGTTTATCCTTAGATTAAATCTTAATCCATTGGGTAAACTTAACTTAGACTTGACCCTTAGCCTTTAGATAACCATGAGGTCTTCTCAGGCCTTTAATGCCTCCAACCTCTTCTTTCAACCCAATCCTGTGTGGACACTTGTCACCATTTCATTGGTGCCAATTATGCACATGGATCCCCAACTTTCAAACTTGGCCCTTGATTAAACCTTTCAATCCTGACCATCCATTGCCCTGTTTGTGCTATAAATAGAGCCCTCATTCCTCCATTCTTAACAATCATCTTTCAAATTTGAAGCATCACACTTATGCTCAAATTCTTTCAAAGCTCTCATTTCATATATGCTCCCCATTTAGCCTCTTTTAGAATAGAAATTAGACTAAATATGCATGCTAGAGTACTTTATTTATCATTTTAGCTCAATCATAGACTAAATATAGTATGCTAGGATAGTATTCATACTAACCTCGTCATCTTATCATCTAGTTTATTGCATTTTAGTATCATACATAGCTTAACATCCATCTCATACTAGAATCAATTAAAAGCATCTCTCGTTCTCATATTTGCCATCCCCAAACCATTTTGCTCAGTAATTTGAGAGCAAAAACATTGGTTTGAGGGACATTGTGAGATAGAGAACCATGGGACCCTCCTTGGGAAGCTGAGTAACACTGCGTTACTCCATAGCTTGCATCAAGAAGTCCTGTGTGTGTGTGTGGACTAGTTATTTTAACATATTTTCACATATTAAGTTTTATTGACCCACTTTTTCCGCATACATTTCTGGCGCCCACCGTGGGGCCCGAACCCACGTAACACATCATTTTTTGAATTTGATGACTTTTGCAGGTACGCGGGAAACCAGAATTAGCGCGTCGAAAAGACATTTTAGCGCATCCGCCAAACAGTTTAGCGCTTCTAGCCTACTGTTTAGCGCGTGTACTCTCTGTCTTAGCGCGTAAACACGGTTCCTCAGCGCATGACACTATTTGACAAATTTTCCTGTAGGTGTCGACGCCGGCGAAACACAGATTAGCGCATTGACCTAACAGATTAGCGCATCCACCGAACCTTTTAGCGCTTTCCATACATATTCTAGCGCGTTGAAACCAACAGTTAGCGCATAAGATTCAAATTTTTCTTGCATAACAGACCGCGGGAAAACCAAACCACAGATCAGCGCGTCTGACCCACAGAGTAGCGCATCCGGGAAACAGAATAGCGCACAGAAAAGAAACTGTAGCGCATCCGAAGAGTATTGTAGCGCGTACAGTTTGTTCTGTAGCGCATCATAAACACCACAATTTTTTTTTTTTGTAACCGAATTCAAAAATTTAGACTTGTGGAAGTCCCCCGAAACAAACTAACAGCCTTCTCGTTCTGTCTATTTGCAGGATTTTTAACAAGTTTCTTGCAGGTAAAGCGAGGAAGTTTGCTTTTAAAGCAAAACGTTTTTCTTTTGTTGACCCCCGAAAATCGTATTTGCTTTGTTGACGATCTATTTTTCATAAATTAGATAATTATTGCTATGAAGGATTAAAAAGAACATCATGCTTGTTGGAGCAACATCTCCAAATAGAAGTTAGCAAATTATTGTCTTGAGGGTTAAAAAGAACAAACTTATTTGCCTCGTCTCGAAAGTGGAAGGTATATGCTCTCCCCTTAACTGGGTGACCAAAAGGCCAAACCACTCTTATGCTTTCTGTACTTCAAGCAATAAATCCTTTAGCAGGCCTGCCTTCCCGAGGAGTTGCAATCAACTCTTAAAGCCGTTTATGGCCGGTGTGAAGGGAACGACCTAAGTGGGGAACGACTTTGACGCCAAAAATTCCAATCCACTATAATCAAATGTGGAAAGTGACGAAAGTCCTTTTCAACGGTTGCACGCAGTGATTAGCCTTCCCCCAGTATCCTCGAGATACGTAAAGCCTTTGTTCTAAAGGTTGGGAAGCCTCCTGAGGGAGTTTATCACTGACGGCCGAACGAGAAGCCTGATTAAGAACCTTAGCATTAGAAACTTTGAGCTGAGTCAGTATCCAAACATTTGTAACATCATAGTGCAAGGGTGGGGAAGAATCCGCCCCCAAGATTACTCACCATATATCTCCCAAGATAACTACTCAACTGTGAAGCAATTCACTTTGGGTTAACTTCTGGCAAAAGGCAAAAAAACGGGCGCCCTCTAGGGGGTGACACGGCTGTTTGAGCTGACAGAGTATCGAGACTAGTGGGCTATGATGTTACTTATGACCCTTGAATAAAGAGTCTTTCTGAAGTGTTTTATTTTGTATCCAACCTGTTAGAACATTGGGGATTTGAACACATCCTCGATAGAACATACACTTTCTGTTAGATCAGGCGAAATGATTGTACTTTGTGTGCCGTGCTTGCATTTTGTATTTCAAAAAATCATCCATCATACTTAAAATTTCTCTCAACAAAAAAATCAAAATCCTCACACAAACAACCAAAAGAAAAAATCAGGGTAGTTTAGCGCGTGAGAACAACATCTTAGCGCATATAACAGATCTTTTAGCGCATCCAAAACAAAAAATAGCGCGTACAACAAAAACAGTAGCGTTTCAACTGCAAAGCAAAATAGAGAATAAACCTTTAGCGCGTGCAAAATAGATTCTAGCGCGTCTCAGGAAAACATTAGCGCGTAGAACGCCCATTTTAGCGCATTAACCAAAATAGATAGCGCGCAGGAGGCACAGTGTAGCGCGTTGTTTTCCAAACAAACTTCACAGCAAAATTCAAATAGCCTATCTTAGCGTGTGAAACAAACAGGTTAGCGCGTAGAAAGCCCATTTTAGCGCATTAACCAAAACAGATAGCGCGTAGGAGGCACAGTGTAGCGCGTTGTTTTCCAAACAAACTTCACAGCAAAATTCAAACAGCCTATCTTAGCGTGTGAAACAAACAGGTTAGTGTGTAGAACGCCCATTTTAGCGCATTGGCCTAAATAGTTAGCGCTTCTGAAGCCCAGTCTAGCGCGTACATCTTTCACAGTCAAGAACAAAAATTTTCCAGAATCTGTACTTTAGCGCGTAACCGGGGGCAGACTAGCGCGTGTGAGAAACATTTTAGCGCAGCAGGAAAATTAGATAGCGCATCAAACCTCTGCTTTAGCATTTAAGAAAAGATAGAAAAACAGAGAGTTGAAAAACCAAAAATTTAGAAAAGTTAGAAAATATTTTGAAAACAGTTTTTCATCAAAACACATCTTTTATCAAACCAGAGTGACAAAAACAAATCAGTAAAACTATTTCTCAAGTCAAATTTGTGTCAAACAAAGTTGTCAGAATCCGAAAACGAATCAAGCAATAGAGGACGTCTTTCCTATCATAATCCGGAACATTTTTATCATCAGTATCAATCAAATCCTTTACCATCTTACGGATTTTTATCTCACAAACACTTGTCTAAAAATTTTCAAATTGTCAAAATCCAGTTTCCAGATCGGGAAACTTCTTATCCATATCATTTGACACACTTTATCGTGAAGGGATATCTAAACCTTCATTCTGATAAAGTAAACTTTGAAATTTTCAAAACAAGAATCAACTAAATCCAAACAAATCAAAGGAAATCATTGATCACTCATGCATGACTAATTCCCTTATTCTGAGAAGAAAGAACCTCTATCGTAACATCACGTTGAAGAAACAACAACCTAGCTTTTCCAAATTCATCAAGCGAAACAAGTTTTTATACATCAATCGTCAACTCTTCAAATCTCATCGGGTATTTCTTCATCACGTCAAACGTTATATTCAAAACAAATCCAGCGAATTTGACAAAGAACCCCTGAAAACAAGAGCATACTGTCAAAAGTATGCTTTTAATCAAAAGATAAACAAAGGTGGGAAAATCAACCCCGCATTCTTACCCGACGAGTGCATCACATATAACACATCTCGATCAGAACCACCAACGCCAGAGCAAAACAGCAACGAGGACTTTGTTCCTTTCATCACTGAAAGTTTCTATTGAAATGCCTATCACTCGCTCTCAACGAAACAAACAAAGCGAGACACCCACATAATCAAGTATGAATCGTAGATTATCAAATCCTTTTGAAGTTCCATCATCAGACGATCCTGAAATTACTGACGCAATTCTTCAGGAATGTCAAGAAAATCCTTCATTCCAAAAACTCATCGAAAAACTCATGGAAAATGACAAAGAAAAATATCTACTCATGCTTACAAGCAAAGGTGTCAAACTTCCTGAAGATTTCGACGCAAACGTCTTTCAAATAGGATCTCAACAATATACATATCAAGAACAACAAAGGGAAGAAGAAACTCGCATACCTGAACAACATATTCCAGAACAACACATACCAAAAATGCGAGTACCTGCTTTTGAAACCCCAGAACAACACATACCATTTACTACACCTTTTCAGTTAAGAACAAATACGAGGGAAGAACTCTTCCCTCGACAAGATAATGCGCCCTTGGTTGCTCTTACTCAAAAAATGCAAATGTTGCAAAGACAAATACACGATATGCAACAAGGGACAACAGTGCGGTATTCTATAAATGAAATTTGCCCTTATCCATTTGACAGAAGCTTAAACATGATACCTTTTCCTCCAAACTCAGACATTCCCAAATTTGATAAATATGATGGGAAAGGTGATCCTCGAGATCATGTTCGAGAATTTTGTACTATGAGTCTGGAATTTGCTCATAATGACACTTATCTAATGAGGTTGTTCCCAAGAAGCCTGGGAGGACAAACAATGGAATGGTTATCCAAGATTACACCACCTGTCAGATCATTTGACGAATTGGTTAACAAATTCATCACCCATTATTCTTACAACATCCAACATGCCATAACCATGCTAGATATTTGCAACACCAAACAAAAGAACAATGAAACATTCATGTTATTCCTTCAACGTTGGCGACGCATGGTATCAAGATATCCTCGAGATATTCCTGAAAAAGAGAAAATGGAAATCTTCATTGATAACTTGAATAGTGAGATGAGTTACAGACTCAAACTTCAATGCATACCATCTTTTGACAAATTGATCGAAAATGGCATCCAAGTGGAGGAAGCTTGTGTCAAAAAGGGAACACTCAAGTTCTACAAAGAAGGGACGAACTCATCAAACTACAATAACCAAAACAACACTAATTTGGACAAAACTCGATTTTGGACTCGAAACAAAAACGAAGGCAACAATGAATCATATGATCCCAAATCTAAACAGCCAGTGCTTGCCTTATCAGGAAATACTCAAAATACGAAAAATCCTAAAAATGCTACTCCCAGTGCCAACACATATGCACCAAACAATGCTCAAGGACAACTCAATACCAACAACGCCAACGATAATCCGAACAAAAACCTGAATCCTGGGCCTAACAACAATTCACGTAACAACACCAACAATTTCCATAAACGTATCTTCACACCATCGGGCCAATCATTAGAGTCCGCATTCAGAGAACTGTTGGCAAACAAGGTTCTTTCTTTACCTCCAATCAACAATTATGAACCCCCAATCAAACCACCTTGGTGGAATGATTCACACTATTGTGATTTTCATCGCAACAAAGGTCATAGAACAAACGAGTGCATGAGATTGAAACACATAATCCAAGACATGATTGATCGAGGTGACTTAACGGTGGATGGTCTTAAAACAAACAATGATCACGAAGCCTTCAAAGATCCTCTTCCAAATTACAACAAAGATGGAGCATCAACTTCAAATGATACACGCGGAGCTCGTATTAATCACATCTACAACAACACAATCAATCACATATCAGCCGAAGACCATCAAGTCAATGTTATAACCATTCGAGATAAACGTGATCATGAATCTGTCAATGTAACAACCCGGACTCAGAAATATGTCTTGAAGGGACACACTGCACTTCCAATCACCACACCAAAAATCCAATACGACTTAGTTAATCAACTACGCAAAACTCCGGCTCAGATATCTATCCTGGAATTGTTGAAACTATCTCCAAGACACAAAGACATATTGGAGCAAGCGCTATTAGAAACAAATGTACCTCAAAATCTGGATACAGACAGATTCCAAGCTATGGTTGCCCACATGACAGAATCTCATAACCTCACCTTCTCAGAGCATGATAATACTTCATTGAGTCATCCGCATAATACTCCCCTCCATATTGAAGTCATTGTTTGCAAACACCGAGTCAAGAGAGTCCTAATAGATGGAGGAGCCGGCCTTAATATTTGTACTTTAAAGCTTATCCGTGCATTAGGCTTCTCAGAAGAATCTATTGATCCTTGCAAAAAGATTACCATAAAAGCATATGATGATGAGGAACGGTCCTCTAAAGGCACCGTCATATTACCTATTCAAGTGGGCCCAGTACAAAAGGATACTATTTGTCAAGTCTTAGATATCGATCTAACCTACAATATTTTATTAGGCCGACCCTGGATACATGAAATGCAAGCAGTACCTTCCACATATCACCAGTGTGTCAAGTTTCCTTATGATGGACAGGAAATTTCCATATCAGCTGATCACAATCCATTTCAACATTGCAATGCGATGGGGGCCGCCCAAGATAGTTTGGTTCCTTATAACAGAGAAAAGCAGCGGTCTTCAACATCTGATCCACCAACAGCAAAATCCAACTCCTTATGGGGAGACTTCAAACAGAAAATGCAAATCAAAGACCAAGGCATGGGCGAATACTCTATGGAGCCTTTATGTTTGACCAGATTGCCAACATCACCTAGATCGCATGGTTTACCTACTATATCAACACATCTGGCAACTCAGCCCATAACTAAATTTGATGGTACTTTCATCCAATTGGGGACTCTAGCACATGAATCAGAAGATAAGGATGTTCTTAACTGGCTATACAAAGATGAAGAAGAAGCTAATAGAGCGGCCGCTCTAGACATTGTTCTACCAACACACCTATATGGAAAAGGCTACTTGATCATGAAACAAATGGGATATGGCGGCAAAGGACCTATTGGGAAACGCCAAGAAGGAGTTACGGAACCTATAGATCTTCCTTCACAACCTAGTAGAAATAAAGCAGGATTAGGTTCTAAATTCACTTTCCTATTGAAAAGGCCACCACACACAAATGCAAAACCTCAATGGAAGGAAAAGAAGAAATACAAGGAAGAATCCTGGCAGGAAGCTCTCTTTGAATCAGCAGAAACAATCCGCAAGGCAAGAGAACGTCAAGATCAGAAGATACATCAGGGAAAGCTTTTGAATCATAAGAAGGCCATCTCTGCAGCAGTGGCTCATATTCACACACCAATGGCTCAAGAACAAATCCTATCATCACAAGAAACCATCATTCCTCCCCGAGGAAGCACAATCTATGAACAAATCTAGACTGTAGAAGACGACTCGGATACAGAATCAACACAGAATATCAAAATAGTATCCATCATCAAAGATTTGTTTTCGCCATACAACATACCTGTTTACAGCACCGATAGAATTTGGGATGATGCCTATGAGACAGATTCAAATGAATATGAATGGGGTGCTTGCTCTGATACTACTACAAATATCCCAGATGATGCTGATTTCATATCCATTTCTCAAGAAGAACATAACGCAGAAGACAGACCTCTTGAATTTGGACCACAACATATCTATGACGCTCCGGAAAGTGAACAGAAATATTACGAACAAGTCTATGTCGAAGATGATGCCATCGAAGACCTCGATGAAACCTTAGACTTCTTTAAAAACAAGACCCATCACGATGATAACTCTATCCTAACACTTACAGTAGCTGAACTTAACCCACCCCATGATTCCTTACCACTTGTCTTTCCTAACCTAATCAACTGGAACGAACCTGAAACAAGTGATATACCTATTTTCCCAGATGATGCATCTATTGTCCATTACCTATGTACCGTAAATCCGGAAACAGGCTCTACCAGTGAACGACATAATGATATCTGTAAATCAGGGAGTGTCAAGTCTCTCAGTCGCAAAACTGAATCAAATAATGAATCTAATGCTGAAAATCAGTCAATGGCAGCAATGGATCCCAAAAAAGTAAAAATGAAGGACACATCCGAGGGTGAAAACCTTTTTAAGGCACCTAACGATGGGAGACTTGACACTCTTCCTGAGCACTTTCATGAACGATCGCCCATATTAATTGAGCCCACTCAATCAATCAACATTGGTACCACCGAAGCAGCTAGAAACATTCACCTTGTAGAATCTTTGACAGAGGAGGAAAGATCGGCATTCATCATCTTCTTTAAAGGACAACAAATTAACTTTGCCTGGTCATATGCTGATATGCCCGGAGTAGATCCACACCTAATCATGCATCACTTGTCCATCTCTGCAGGAGTCAAGCCAGTCAAGCAGAAACTACGAAAGATGAATCCACAGATAGCACTCATGGTCAAAACGGAATTAAAGAAATTATTAGATGTCGGATTCATCCGACCTATTGACTATGCAGAATGGATTTCCAACATTGTTCCAGTCTCAAAACCAGATGGTAGTATAAGAATATGTACTGACTTCAGAGATGTCAATAAAGCTTGCCCAAAGGATGACTTTCCTCTGCCAAGTATTGATATAATTGTAGATCTCACAGCAGGCCATGCAATGCTCTCACTAATGGATGGTTTCTCAGGTTATAACCAAATTAAGATAGCTCCTGAAGATCAAGATAAAACAGCATTCACCTGTCCTTGGGGGACGTACTGTTGGAATGTCATGCCTTTTGGCTTAAAGAATGCAGGGGCCACTTATCAAAGAGCAATGACAACCATCTTCCATGATATGATGCACACATTTATGGAAGATTATGTGGATGATTTACTAGCAAAATCCTTCACCAGAGCTGAACATCTCGGCATCCTAACAAAGATCTTTGATCGATTGCAAAAATTCCAAGTCCGACTCAACCCTAAGAAGTGTGTCTTCGGGGTTACATCAGGCAAATTACTAGGCTACATAGTATCAGCTAAAGGTATTGAAGTTGATCCAGCAAAGGTACAAGCCATCATGGAAATGCCACCACCACGAAATATCAGTCAACTCAGATCTCTATAGGGACGACTTCAATCAATCCGGCGATTCATCGCTCAGCTAGCAGATAAAAGTCTACCATTTAACCATTTGCTACACAAAAATGTACCCTTCAAATGGGAGGCTAAGTGTGAAGAATATTTTTACCAAATTAAACAGTACCTGATGAATCCACCAGTTCTAGTACCACCAGTTACCGGAAAGCCACTTATTCTATATATCTCAACAACAGATATTTCACTGGGGGCACTATTGGCACAAGAAGATCAATAAGGAAAGGAACATGCCATATACTACATCAGTAGAACATTGAATGACTATGAGCTCAACTATACATTTATTAAAAGGCTTGCCTAACAGTAGTCTTTGCATCTCAGAAATTCCGACATTACATGCTCGCACACACCATAAAGCTAGTTGCAAAAATTGATCCTCTCAAATATCTACTCAGCAAAGCCGCTCTTACAGGCCGATTGGCTAAATGGGTCATGATTCTCAGTGAATTCGACATCCAATACACAGAAAGACGAGCCATCAAAGGACAAGCAATTGCAGATCAATTGGTCGAAGCACCGCTACTAGGCAAACAAACCATGGAGGTTGAATTTCCGGACAGGGATGTACTTGTTCTTACTACTAAACAATGGACCCTATACTTTGACGGATCCTATACTCAACATGGTTCAGGTGCTGGCATTCTGTTCATCACTCCTGAAGGACACACTATGCCAAAATCATACAGACTTATGTTTCCATGCACAAATAATGTGGCTGAATATGAAGCACTGGTCATCGGCATCAAAATGGCTGTCGAATGGAAAATCACAGAATTAAAAGTCTATGGAGACTCACAACTGGTCATCAATCAAATCAACAACAACTATCAGACAAAGGACGACAAGCTACTACCTTACAAACGCATGGTGGATGACTTCAAACAGTATTTTGTGCACATCACCTTTGAGAAAATACCAAGGTTAAACAACAAAGCAGCCGATGCAATGGCTACAATCGCTTCGCTACTACAAATTCCTGAGCAACAGAGTCGTTATGAGTTCCTGGTAGAGCAACTGTTCTCCCCCGCCTATGACCACTCCGAATCCCATGTTATCTATACCTTGACTGGTTCCGATTCTCCGCTATATGGACCGATATACGACTACCTCAAGCATAATATCTTACCCATTGACCAATCCCGTAACCAAAAACGTAACTTTATTCGACAAGCTGCCCGTTACACCCTTACTGCTGATACTCTATATCGTCGAGGTCTCGATGGTACTCTTCTTCGTTGCCTTGATCGTAATGATTCCGATTCCGCTTTACACGAGCTTCACGAAGGTATTTGTGGCACACATTCAAGTGGCACTACTCTTGCTAAAAAGCTTCTACGAATGGGATACTACTGGCCTACAATGGAGAAAGATTCATATCACTTTGCCGAGAAATGTCCTAAATGCCAGATCCATGGCAATCTGATACATGCACCAGCACAGGAACTGCAGCCCTTTACAACATCATGGCCCTTTTGTCAGTGGGGACTGGACCTAGTGGGTAAAATACATCCTTCATCTTCAAATGGACACAGGTTCATTATAACTGCAAAAGAATACTTTACCAAATGGATCGAAGCAGTTCCCATGACCACAGTGACCGGGAAACAAGTTGCCTCTTTTATCCTCAATTATCTGATCTGCAGATATGGTATTCCAAGTTCAATCGTCACAGATAATGGGCGACCTTTCAAAAACCAAGATGTGCAGGAATTATGTGAAAAATTCAAAATCCAACATCGGTTTTCTACACCATACTATCCTCAGGGAAATGGTCAAGCAGAAGCATCTAACAAAACAATCCTAAAAATTCTCAAGAAAACAGTGAATGATGCAGGCAAAGATTGACACGTACAACTCAATCCAGCACTTTGGGCCTACAAGACCAGCATTCGCACACCTACAGGGGCAACACCATATTCATTGGTATATGGATCCGAGGCTATTTTACCCTTGGAGGTAGAAATTCCATCTCTTAGAGTCTCTTTGAAAGGTTTGATCCCCGATGAAGAGTATCGAGTTAACCGACTGCAAGAACTGAAACTATTAGATGAAAGACGCCAACATGCTTATACTCATCTCAAAGCATATCAGCAACGCATGTGCAGGAGCTACAATCATAAGGTCATTCCTCGTAACTTCAAAGTTGGTGATCTAGTCCTCAAAGAAAATCCAAGAAACCAACAAGATAGAGAAAAGAAAGGGAAATTTGAACCTAATTGGTTGGGTCCCTATGTCATCATATCAGTCTATGGATCAGGTGCCTATCAGCTAACAAATTCTAAAGGAGATGTGCTCGATGATCCAACTAACAACATTCATCTAAAGAAGTACTATACTTAAGGTAGCCTAGTGCACGGAAAAAGCCAAAAACAAACAAAAAAATCAAAAAAATCCAGAAAAAGCAAAAATACAAAGTACAATAAAAACAAATGGTGAAAACCTGGTAAACAGGCGTCCTTGTAAAAGGCCGGCTTCTTTATCTATATCCATGCCATTTTATCCATCAAAACACTATCGGCCATCGCCCGACACTTAGCATATATCCATTCAGGACATACTTAGTGTAGTCACTATCCTGAGTTATTCATCTACCGCATTTCACCACGGCTTGGAAATCACTGTACATAATCATATCCAGAAGAACCCTCATCTAGGGGCATTAAACTGTTCAAAAACTTGCAAACATTCAAGACATACCAACTATTGCAAAACTCAGACATATGACATCCAACAAACACAACTACACTACATCACAACAACCAAAACACAAACAAATACACAAGAAACTCAAGGATGGATGATTTTCTGAAGTACTAAATGTTGCATTATCACATTAAGGTCTTGATTATTTTGCATTTTGAATTTTTTTAATTGGAATCTCCTCTTTATCTCATAAAAAGCTTCACAGCCAGAGATCATGAGGAATTTCCAAAATTTTTCTTAGTCTTCTGTCTGGGAGGCGATCACTTGTATTGTATGAATATTTGCCTCGAGACGTGATCCATATCACTGAAGGCCTGATTCCATTTCACGCATATAAATGTTCTAATCTTGTATGTTTACGCAATACGCACTCAGGTCGTCCTGGTTCAATTATACCTTGACGCTTGTGCTATCTTGCAAAATCAAATATCATGTAAATTTTTCTCAGGTCATTATGGTTTAATTATACCATTATGCTTGTATAAATTTTCAACATATCCAAAAATCGATAAATGCTCCATGATGATATTTACAAAGAAAGCAAATAAATGGTTATATCGGATGGCAAATACAGAATGAGAGATGCTCCAAAAAAAAAACAATTAGTTGCATTTCATTTTACAATTAGTTGCATTTCATTTTACAATTAGTTGCATATCATGTTACAATTAGTTACATATCATTTTACAATTAATCGCACATCATTATCCCATATCATTATTACATCATTATTACATCATTTCATATTACATGTAACAACATATTAAATCATACATCTCATTTTTAAGATACATCTCATAGCATATAAAAACATACATCCTGCATAACACATTACATCATATATGTAAGCATTACATCATCATATGAAAGGAAGTAGCACACATAAAATGCATCCATAAACACATCACATCGATCAAAAATGGTGCTCCGTATATATATATCTCTCAAAAAAATGATCAAAATCTACAAAATGTGTCTCAAAAATATGTCCAGTACAAAGTATGCAAACATCCAAAAATACAATAGAGGCCATGTCTCTCAAGTGTGACTATCCCCTGATGGAGATGGTCTCACTCCGGATGCACCTGCCCCTGGATCTCCAGGAGGATCTTGCCTAGCTCCAGATACACTCGCCCCCGGATCTGCAGGAGGGTCCTGTCTCGCTGGCCCAGTCACTCCTCGGCTCTCAGAGCGTGTCCCAGCAGTTCGAGATCGACTCGATCTCGACTGTGCAAAACTCGCTACACGTCGCTCTCTGGGTACTACATCCTCATAATGCCGCCTATAATACTCGACCTCCTGTACTCTCCATGTCAGCTCTCTCAGGGTGTCTCTCAATGGACCACCCGCCGCTGCTCTCTGTACACTCGCCAAGGCCTCCTCCGCTCGACCCCGCCGCTCTATCTCCGTATCTCTCTCAACGGTCAACTGCGAAATCTGCCGCTGATAGGTCAAAATCTGTGCCTGCAGCTGCTGCACAGTAATCTGTAGGGTCCGGATCTGTGCATCCTCTACGTGACCCCGCACTCGAACCCGCAGTGGTACCTGTGCTGGCGCCACTCCTCCCACTCGGCCTGTCCTGGGTGCAGGAGGTGGGAGTATATCTATCCTCCTCCTCTGTACTGGCCTCCCCACCTCCTCCTCTCCTCCCACTGCAGCCAGCACCTCCGTCACTCTACCCTCTCTCCCAGCCCCAATGGCCAATCCTCCTCTCCCCCTCTCAATCCTGCCCTGTCGTACTGCCCTCTGCACACCTCTACCTCTCCTCCTCCCTCTATCTCCTCCATCTCCTCCATCATCCCCATCATCCCCATCATCTCCCCCATCTCCCTCCTCTCCATCTGAATCGAATGTCGGTCTCATCTCCTCTGGATCTGAGATCCTAGCCACGGCCTGAGCAGCAAATAAACGAGAAAACTCGTCAGTCATGCCAGCATCCTGTATCTCTGGGGCATAGTCCCAGATCTGTCCGGCCAACCCTGTAAACTCCTCAATGGCCACTGCACTGTCAATGGTTGGCCCCCAATCGGCCACATCCTGCTGACGTTGTGCGTACAAGCACGCTCCCTGCGGAATCCCCTGCTGCCTCCCGAACTGTCGCAAAACTTGGGTAACCACGAACCGCTCAATAACAAACGGAGTCCTCCCGATTAGATACCTCGTCATGAAAACGAACGGCATCTCCATCCCATCCTTGGCCCATACCTCGCAGCCTGTATACGGTCTCCAGGTGACTGTATCTATATCATCGAATACCCTCCTCCAGTGCTCTAGTTTGCCCAGCTTACGCTGGACAACTAGGCCTCTATATCCATACGCATAAGCCGCCCCTACGGGCCTATCCCTGTCTGCCAGTGGCCTAGCTGCTGGAATGTGCTCCTAGCACCATACCTGTAAAAAGGTCACCCCTGCTGATAAACTCCCATAACCGAGGTATACTACCTCATGCAGGCTCCTGTAAAGGTGGGCCAACATCGCTGACCCCCATGCAAATCTCTGGCCCTGTGTAACCATCTGCTTCAGAACCAGCCCCCATCCCACTGAAAATCCCTTTGACTTGCGATCAGGACAAAGGAATCCTCCAATAAATCCTGCCAGTACAGATGGCAGCGGTGCATAATCTAAATCCAGAAACTCCTGCTAGGGGATCTCATAGCCGCAGACAGTCTCATCATGAAATATGCGGCGCAGCGCCTCTGTACCGCCCTCCTCTATCTGCTCATATGGTAATATGGCTCCTACCACAGGAATGCACAGAATGCGATAGCAGTCCTCTGGTGTCACTGTCATCTCTCCCGTGGCAAAATGAAAGGTGTTCGTATCACTGTGCCACCTCTCTGCCAAAGCTGTCAACAATCCCCGGTTCACAGTAAACTGAGGCATATCCAGAAGCGAGGTCAATCCGCATCGCTCAATAATATCCAAGTCTGCCTGTGATAGACATGGTATCAGCGTCCATGGTCTCGGGAATCTCTCCCTCGACTGCACAATACCCAATCGCTCCTGTCAACAAACAACACATATCCAATATCAGTTTCCACATCAACACAAAGATATCAAAATAAAACTTACATCAACAACATGAAACAAATTTGCTCATCTACAATCAAAGTTTAAAATCCTAATCATTTCATATCAACTTGTAAAACAACTCAAGTTCTCAAAAACCATATCAAAACTTGTAAAACAACTCAAGTACCACAATCACATAAACTTGTAAAACAACTCAAGTTTCCCACCCATATTAAAACTTGTAAAACAACTCAAGTTTCCAACCCATATTGGCTTGTAAAACAACTCAGGCTTTCATACACATTTGAACTTAAAACAGACAACGCAAATAATCATGTTTTGATAAACACAACCCGCTTGATATCTATACATAACTTGGAAAATTGCACATCAAAACAAGTTATACAAATACTCATCTTGGATACATGCATTAAAAACACGACAGGCACGCAAAAACACAACTTTTCAAAAATCTGCCCAAACTACAAACTTTTCATGGATGCGCTAAAACAGACCTGAAATGCGCTAAAACAGACCCACGCGCTAGGCTACTTCTCCTACGTGCTAACCTATCTGCTTTATGCGCTAGATTATATCTATGCGCTACCCTTTTCTACCTATGCGCTACCCAATCTAACCTATGCGCTAAACTCTGTCTACGCGCTAATCTATACTCCCTAAGCGCTCCCCTTTTCATTCTATGCGCTAGGTTAGTCCTACGCGCTAAACCCCTTTGCCTAAGCGCTACCCTTTCAGTCCTATGCGCTAGGTTATGCCTACGCGCTAAACTCCCTGCTTCATGCGAACTTCTGCGACTTCTATGCGCTAGGTTAGTTCTACGCGCTACCCTGTTCATCCTACGCGCTACTAAACGCAACACCTGCGCTATTATACGTGGACGCGCTAACCCAGATGGCCTATGCGCTAGCAAAATACTTTCGGACGCAACCCCTAAATTGACTTCTATGCGCTACTGTATACTTCGTATGCGCTAATCTACGTCTGAGACGCGCTAAAACGATTTGTCCGAACTTGAAAATTCAAAAAACACCTAAAAACGACAAAATCAAAAATCAAAAAGAGGTCAAAAGGGTTGACTTACTGGTGGTCCACGCGCTACTGGTCTCCGGTATCTCCGAACGCGCTCGAAACGGTGTCTGTGGTAGGGAATAGGCATTTTCTCTCCAGAGCCAAATCTCTTTTCTTCAAAAGTCAACAAGCACAAATAAGTCTAAATCAAGCCCTTTTCCCCTTTTATAGGAGGAAAATGAAATTAGGGTTAGCTAACTGGGCCTGTAATATGGTCGCGGTCTCCCCTATACCAAAACATTTGTAATTTATCGGGAGATGAATCAATTTACACACTTTCTACACGCACGAAATCCTACACATCATACGAACTTCATCAATTTAAATAAAAAAATTTCCAAAAAAAAATATTGATTCATCTCCCAAGGGGGCATCACATCAAACATCGAATCTGGGGCATCGCATCAAAACTGAGACACGACTGGCAAATCAAAAGAGCGACACAACAAAAATTGCATTTGATCATAAAATCACAAAAACACATCATTTTCTTTGAAATAACATGTGCACACACGTCACTTCAAAGAGGGGCAAAATGTAGACGTATAAAAATGACCATATTCCTAAATGAATATTTTATGTTCATTTCTCTATTTAATTAAATCCAATTTAATTAAATTATCCACATTCCTCTATTTAATTAAATAAGTTACTCAATTTATTTAAATTAAATTCACTATACCCATTTAATGAATAAATCATTTTATTCAATTAAATCCCCCTAGCCACTTTTAATTAAATTCAAATTTAATTAAATAGTTATCCTAAATTGAATAAATCAAATTTATTTAATTACAACCAAATTGAATGAAAATCAAATAATTCAATTAAATCCTATTATCCTCCATCCACTTGCAAAATCCCAAAACCCTTTCTAAACCCTTCTAGAATCTTCTAATCGCTTCTAATTAACCTAACCCTCCCCTAAAATTTGTCACATCCCTAAGCAAAAGGAGGTCACTTCTCAAATGGCCCAAAGTCTTGGATAACCATTGAAGGTTTTCAACCTTCAACCACCAAAACCCCCAAAGTCTTTGAAAACCATTGAAGGCTTCCAACCTTCAACCACTTAATCCCCAAAGTCTCCAATAACCATTAATGGTTATTTCAAACCCTCCCACATGGTTAAAACATTTGTTTTGACTCAACCTCTACCCAACCCAAGGGTCTCATCAGGCCATTAATGCATTGACCAGGATTATCTCTTAATCATTTGCACAAAGGTTTATCCTTAGATTAAATCTTAATCCATTGGGTAAACCTAACTTAGACTTGACCCTTAGCCTTTAGATAACCATGAGGTCTTCTCAAGCCTTTAATGCCTCCAACCTCTTCTTTCAACCCAATCTTGTGTGGACACTTGTCACCATTTCATTGGTGCCAATTATGCACATGGATCCCCAACTTTCAAACTTGGCCCTTGATTAAACCTTTCAATCCTGACCATCCATTGCCCTGTTTGTGCTATAAATAGAGCCCTCATTCCTCCATTCTTAACAATCATCTTTCAAATTTGAAGCATCACACTTATGCTCAAATTCTTTCAAAGCTCTCATTTCATATATGCTCCCCATTTAGCCTCTTTTAGAATAGAAATTAGACTAAATATGCATGCTAGAGTACTTTATTTATCATTTTAGCTCAATCATAGACTAAATATAGTATGCTAGGATAGTATTCATACTAACCTCGTCATCTTATCATCTAGTTTATTGCATTTTAGTATCATACATAGCTTAACATCCATCTCATACTAGAATCAATTAAAAGCATCTCTCGTTCTCATATTTGCCATCCCCAAACCATTTTGCTCAGTAATCTAAGAGCAAAAACGTTGGTTTGAGGGACATTGTGAGATAGAGAACCATGGGACCCTCCTTGGGAAGCTGAGTAACACTGCGTTACTCCATAGCTTGCATCAAGAAGTCCTGTGTGTGTGTGTGGACTAGTTATTTTAACATATTTTCACATATTAAGTTTTATTGACCCACTTTTCCCGCATACACAACTCATCCATCTTCATCACCCTCTTGGACTCGCCTCATGGCTTGGCTCAACATGAACACACTTTCAGAACCTTGTCCCTATTGCCACATTCGACCCCCACTCTAGGACCTTGAGATCTCAGACCTCAATGCAAATTCCACTTCAGGTAACCTAGGTGTGTGCCCAACACATCACCCCACTTTTTCCACAAGACACATGGACATCTGGCTCTGCAACTCAACCCACATAGCTTGCCCAACTCTCGAGATCCAACATTCCAACACCGATAGCCCATTGTACGACCATCCCCCTTACAAGAACATGGGTACTCCACTTCCCCAACTGGGACAATCCATTGCGAGATCGTCCTCCTCACAAGGGCCTAGGTACTCCGCTTCCCTAGTCCCCGGGTCATAGACAACTCCCCGGGAGTCATCCCCAACATTGGCTCAGCTACTCCGCTTCACTGAGATAGGGACCATGAGTATACATCCACCAATAAACCTCACCATCTAATGATAAGGTGGGGTTACTCTACTTCACCCCTAATATCGATGTAGAACCTCTATCTCCCTGAGACTAGAGGGCATGGTTACTCTTCTTCACCCCTAGGAGGAGGTGTCTGCCTCAGACCACGTGGGTGCACTCCTAGCACTTGGCTATTCTTTCATCCGACCCCGATATATAAGTTTTTCGTCCAACTCCCACACATCTGTAGTTTGAGACCTCCCCACGATCTTCCACCACAATGTCCACCTCATGAGAATCAGATAGGGACTTACACCCTACAAGACTACCTGCCTACTTGTACTCCCCACACTTGAGACAACATCCCCTTGTAGTTATATTAATAAGTTTGATAATTTAAAGAAAGGTTGTTTGATTTACTTATTTAGACATGTTACTTGCAATAACTCTAGCATGCCTTTGCTTCTTTTTATTTGATAGATAAACACACAAATGGTACATATGAGAAGAGGAGAGGAGGAGGAAGGCTTGAATTGCATGCACTATTATTTACCACCAATCTTATGGAAAGAGTAAGTATCACTATTATTTACCACCAAGTCATGCCTTCTTAGAGAAATTCTAACATGTAGCAACAATCTAACCATCTTATGGAAAGAGTAAGTATTACGAGCTTTATTCTATCAATTTCTTGTTTCCACCAAATGAAAATGCATTGCTTTTATTTGCGGGTAACTTATTCTTCAATTATTTGGGTTTTCTATTTTTACACATGTCACTAGGGGATATTAATAATGATGCCCATTAACAATATTTGTTAAAAATGATTCAAGTGAGATGAGAATTATTGATTAGTTTGGCACCATAAGCATTCAACACATGCCAATTTTTATGCCACATGTTCCTACATTTTAATTGGAATAAAAGTGCCAACTTGCACTACAACTAGAACCATATGTATTTGAGACCTAGAGCTTTATCATACAATGCAATAAATGACATCATAAGAGTTTGACATTTGACACCATCATGTCCATATGGAAAGCATACGATACATGTGGCACCTGCCAATATATTGTTAAATGCCTAGTTGATGACCACTTGTATAAATAAGTGCATTATATGAGGTACAACTAGAGGAGAATCATCCAACAATTTATTTTTGCATACATGTAATTGTACATGTCTTTGATGTAATGCATTTTCATTACAAAGTTTTTCTTGTCTATTGAATGTGTATTTGCATTCTATAACTTAGGCTTTCATTTACATATTGCACAATCTTGCATATTACTAACTAATTTCTAGTTTTGCCCATTGATTCACCCATGAATTAGATTATAATGCTAGTGATTTTAAAGTGTTAATCAAGAAAAGGATGGACAAAGTAAATGAATTTATTGATCAATTGGAATTTATCCATGAGTTAAGGGACAATGACTTGAAAAATTTAGTAATAGCATGAAGAAAGCAAGGGATAGATAAGGTTTTAATCTTAAATAGAATGAACCAAAAGATCTCATAATGATGACTTGGAGAAGAAAATAAGGAGAGATAGATGGTTGCAAATTGGTCTTGCTAAAAGAAAGAGAAACGTGGTGTGACTACTAGTGCTACACTCTTAATTAATTACTATATTGGAAACAATAATACAAATAATATTTTTTTATAATCGTCCCCTCACTTCAAATCATAAATATGTCTTTATCCTATATTCACACTATACATATTGTTAATATATATGAGATTGTTAATCCAATGAGGATCCGGTGAATACTGAGAGGGGGGGGGGAGGGTGAATCAGTATTAAGACCAATTGAAACTTTAAACCCAAAATCAAACTTATATAAGATCTGAAACCATTTAACAAATATCTCAACTTCTTTAATCAGATCTAACAACTTCTTTATCAGATTTGCTTAACACAATAATCAAATCATTTACCACAACTATCAATACTTTCACCACCAAAGCAATCATATAAACTTGATCATTTACCAACTCATTAACATTATCAATCAGATCAAATACTTTCACAAACAACTCCTTATCAGTACTGGTAACCTCTGATAAACTTCTGATAAAACATCATAACCGGTGTCTCAGAAATAATGCATGAAATGAAACATAAACAAGAACATCACATGAAAAACATTCCACACATGAACACCATAAGTTTTTGATGTGGACACCCAAATAGGGAAAAACCACAGCGGGAGTTGGCACCCACAAATATTTGTACTCTTTTGAAGTACGCCCTGTTAGGAGCTCACAATACGCTCGGTTAGGAGCAAACCTTGTTAGGAGTCACCCGGTTAAGGGATTTGCCTAGCAGCCCAATTAGGAGCTTGATGATTTGTTAGGATCAACCTTGTGAGAGGATTTAACACTCTTTTGAGAGCTGCCCTATTAGGGGACTTAAAATGTTTAAGGCCTGTTAGGACCTACCCGGTTAAGGGATTTAACCTGCTGCAACTGTTAGGGAACAACAATAAGAAAATAATCTATTACTTGTACTTCTTTTTGCTTGATTGGATCCAATTATACACAACACTCTGCAACTCTCAGGCATATCTCACACTTCACTTGGATGGCTTAACACATTCTCAAAGACCACTGGCATCATAAACATCAACTGTGTCATCCTAAATAGCCATCTCAACTAGGTTGGCCACTAAACCCTAATTACATCATGAATTTATAATTCAAATCATAAGAGATCATCATAAATCAATATACAGATCATTACAATAAATTAAAATGCAATATCAACCATTGGTTGATCATAACCCATCACGGAAATCCGATATGTACCAAAGTCAAACTCTCAAAACACTCTACTAAGCGTTTCGCTGATTCCCAAGAAATTCTTCCTTGAATCAGGCCAAAACAACAATTAAATCTTTTCATGCAGGTTGTGCCATGTTACCAACTTCATGTAGACTCATCGTCGATCACCATCATAACATAAATAATTATTGGTTTGATGATTTCTTCACCGGTCTTAAACCCTACTAAAACCTTAGCAAAACTTCATCAGAAATTTGAAACATGCCTTCCAGTAATCTTCACAAGTTCTAGTTCCGGTCAGATACACCTTTCCATGATACAAGTTCACCATCCAAACCACAAATCACCAATCATTGCCGATCGTCAGATTCAATCAAAGCATCTCTGCTTTACCGATTGAAGTCCTATTTCATAGACTTTAGTTCTCTACCGGTAAACCCTGTCTTCCGGCAAACCAAATCACTAAGATGACAAAACAAAACATCAGTTGACATCAGTTGCCATTGAAATGACAACACAAATAACTAATCATGTCATCTATTCACAAAATCTCAATCTCTTCATCACAAATAGACTTCTATCCTTTACTGGTACAGTCATCAGACTTCAACTGCATCACCCGCATCTGCATCAGCTATACAAAATGCCAACATAGATTACATTCTTATGATCTTGACTACACCCCTTCAATATTTCACTTATAGAGAAGTAAATAATGTGTCGCTTGTGTATGTTAGGTAGTTTTATAACAGTGAACCATTTTCCACCTATTTCTCACCCCATTCCATTATCATATCACTAATGATAAGATAGGAGTTGGACCCTCTTCCCTCTTCTCCATCCATGACATCCTTCTCTTTCTACAAGACAAGTAAAACTCACCTAAAATAAGTAGTTAAACCCCATCTCTAATCTTGGCTTCCAAAATATATGCTTAGATACATCTCATTTTTATTTTCTTTAATTAGTATAGAAGATTGTGTAAAGGTAGACGCATTATAGAGTTTGTTGCAAGTGCTTACCTTGTTCATTGTTGGAGATATGATTATCGTGCATAAAAAAAAGGAATAACAAATTAGCATATTATCTTGATATGTATCTGTAGACTAGGAAATTGAGAATGCATCAAAGCAAATAACAATTAGGACAATCACAAAACCTAAAACTGCAATGAAAATAATCCTAATCTAATCAATGAAAACATGAAGACGAGATATTCAAAATGAAATCAAAGCAAACCAAATGCAGATATCTCCTTCATGTGGCTCCATTGTTCTTCTTTCACCTTCCAATTTGATGTTGTTCTCACCTACAAAGTGCATTTGCAAGTGTAAAGCAAGTTGTTGATGAAATTTGTAGCATAAGGTTACTCGAAAATGTGATTGATTGATTCGATCTCAGAAACTCATCCAATTTATAGACAAATTGGAGAGAGGATAAGATTAGCATGAAATTGATATTAGAGGCAATTGATTTCAAAAATGGCAAAATTGAGTTGAAGGAAGAAGGTTATGACACCTTCTATGTCATGAATTATGACATATTGCCAATGCAAAGGTTAGAGGACTAAAAGCCTATGACATCTTGCTATGCCAACAGTATGAGGCATGAGAAATCCATGCTTCCACCGAAGCACAAAAATAGGGAGAGACTAGAGATGAATTGATTAGGTGGAAATTGAATTTAGCAAATTAGAAAATGAGGTGAATTAATTAATAATTTTTCATTCATTAATTAATTCACAAAAAGAGGGGGAATTAATTAGCCAATTAAATAAATATTTAATTGTGACAAGAAGACTTAGGATAAATAAATAAATTATTTAACCTAGAGGGAAAAATGACAAACAAGATTAAATGAATAAATCATAAAACCCTAGAAGATGAATTAGAAATGCAAGGACGACAATTAGGTCTTGACAAAAGATAATTGATGTAGGATCGATTTGATCATGATTCTGACTGACAAAGGACTAGTGTTGATAAATGATTGAGATTGGGTGACAAAAATCCATGACAAATTGACCAAGATTGACAAGGAGATCAAATTGATAAGCGGAAATTGACGAGGAACAATGACTAATTGATCCAAATTGACATGATTGAAAAGGACAAAGATCGATGACGAATCGATCGCAAAATGACGAGATTGACGAGAACAACGATCGATGACAAATCGATCGCAAAATGACGAGATTGACAAGGACAAGGATCGATGACAAATCGATCGCAAAATGATGAGATTGACGAGAGGACAAAAACCCTAATTCTATCATCGATTAGGATTGACAATGTCCAAAATGATGATAAATGAGCACGCACATTGATGCGACAGGATAAGATCAACCAAAATCATGACTGAAGATTGTTATCGACAAGACCAAATTCAAAAGCGAGAAAAATGAGGAATGCAGAAGGACTCGATGCTCGCAAATGATAAAGACCAAGTGCGCAACATAGAAGAAATGTTAATGCGACACAAAAACCCTAAAATAAGGCAATGCGCAAAAGTTAAAGTATGACTCCGCAAGCGTTGACCATTTTTAGACGTCTACAGTATCCATGCATCTCTAGAGGTATGCTCATAGATTTGAGGATCCTCTCAATGGATTTAATTTATATGCTTTAGGTGTTGCAAACTCCAAGTCACTTTGAGAATTTTATTTTCCCCTTTTGAAAAATCGTATAACCTTAATAGTGTTTCAAGGCTTTCAAGAGAGCATGTACTCGTGTGGCTGTCTTTAAAAAAAAATTATTACCATGTTGATTTTCAATCATCTCGATACTTGATTCTATGCATCAATATTGTGCATTGTAGTAGAGTGTTGTGTAATTTAATTGATCAAAATGCTTTCATCTATGACATCCTTTTAAGATCTCTAGAGTACTCACAAAAATAGTTAGAATTTAGTTATTTTGTTTTGTAATGGTAGTTTGATTAATTAGTTTTTAGGGGGCCTTTTATAGATTTGTAGTACCATAACCCCTTCTCTTTTTTTTGGATGGTTTGCCTTTTACCTATAATGTTGCTTACCTTTGAGTTTTTACTCCATTTACTAATCTATGTGTTGTGCAAATAAATCAAATTAGAAACATTATTTGATAATATTTCACCGCCTAATAATACCATTCTATCTCCTTATTTGGCTAGGTTGAGAAAAGTAAGAGGTAAAGTCTATTACAAGCAAATATTGTTTCATCATGTTGAGAAAGGTAATATTTTTTCAAAAAAAATTGCATTTATGGTTATAACATCTAATAGTAATACAAGACAAGCAAATATATAATTTTTATATTCTCTATGTATAGAGTCTTTAAAGTACTTTTTGAGGCTGATTTGAGCATTGTCTTAAATTATATATATCCACAATCCCACTCTCCATGACATTAGATTGTAACTCACTTCTCATTATGCTTCCATGGATTTCCATATCCATCTACAAATATCATATCTCAGTACAAGTCCAAAAGACGAAAAATAAAGCAAGAACTAAGACTAATTTGGATATCACATTTTGTATAATATTTTTCAAATCTCTGAAACTCGTATTTACAATAATGACATTTTCAATCAATATAAAAACATTAAATTAATTATAAAATAGATATAAATTCAAATATACAATCTATATAATATCCAATCTTATACCGATCAAAAAACATACCCAGTCTTATTATTAATAAAACATTTTACCAATCACTAATTACTTTCTAATAAATTAGAAATATAACAATTTGTTATATGAATGCATTCTTTTTCACATTATAATCAACTAAATACTTGCATATTTGCTACTGTACAAGACAATCCTATGACAAAATCCAGTCACTAGAGTAGATTTAATTGCATGTTTTCCATCTTTTTCAAAAACCGAATACAAAGAAAGGATTTAGCCTGTAGGAAGGACTTTTAACCGCCCTGCTAGTTATATAGTTTTAACAGAGGCCTAGTATATTACAAGTCTGTCTTTTTTACTGTAGCGTCTCATGGAGGTCAAACATGTCAAATTCAGCATAGCAAGTAGTAGATGTCTTTACAAAATGCGATCCACATTGTTCAAAGTCGAGGGTACATGAAGATCCAAAGGCAAAGCAGCCTCACCGCAAAGAATCTGCAACACCTGTTTTATGCTAGGCCTCTCCTGTGGGTTAGGGTTTGAACACACAAGCCCCAATACAAGCACAATCTCAGCCTCGCCATTATCAAAATTTCCCCCAAGCCTCTGATCTACAGCATCCAGTAGCCTCTTATTTGCATATAAATCCCAAACCCACTGAACCAAAATCAGACCTTGGGCATCTACAGGCTTCCTTCCGCAGGCAACCTCCAGCATAAGAGCCCCAAAGCTGAACACATCTGTGGAAGGAGAAGCCTTACCAGAATGTATAAGTTCAGGTGCAATGTACCCCAGCGTGCCTACCACATGAGTAGTTTGGGGTTTTTCACTGTGGTCATATAATCTTGCCAGCCCAAAGTCCCCCAGTCGGCCGTTCTGATCATGGTCCAATAACACATTGCTGGATTTAATGTCTCTGTGTACCACACATTTTTCCCAATGCTCGTGTAAGTAGAGCAGCCCGACGGCTACATCTGTGAGAATTTTGTATCTCTGAGGCCATGTAAGATTCAATTCTGGACTGAACAGATTGCTGTCAAGGCTTCCGTTGGACATGTAGTCGTAGACGATGAAAAGTTGCTTGTTTTTTCTGCACCACCCCATGATAGGTACCAGGTTCCGGTGCTGCAGCCGCCCAAGGCTGGAGATTTCTGCAACGAATTCCTTCATTCCTTCTGTGCAGTCTTTCAAGATGCATTTCACTGCGACTTTATGGCCGGAGGGCAGAGTGCCCCTGTATACGCGCCCAAAACCCCCATAGCCCAGAAGATTGTCGTCCCTGAAGCCCTGAAATAAAACACAGTGGTAAATCCCTTGCTCAGAATTCTGTTTCACATTGAAGAAAAGTTCTGTATAAAAATTGCGATGACCAAAAATTGCCAGACAAGTCATCACTAAAATGTAATGTTTGAAAAGTTTAGATCTTGCAATAAAAATAAAACGATTCGAGATGGTATCATGACCCAACAAATTAGATGGAGGCTGGAAGAGGTAGATTTGCCCGAGGAGCCATTTCCTAGTTACTGGGATCTTGGGCTGTAAACAGAAGCTCTGGGATTTTGGTGAGAAAAATGAGATTCCAATTGAGATCAAGATCAACAAACTAATCATATACATTATTCATATACATAGAAGACACGTAATTAGTCAATTAAGATAATTTTATTATTTTTTTGAGTCACTAAAATTTGTTCCATACAGAAGATATTCACATTTACCTTTGTGGCGAGACTGAGTTCTCGGAAACCAAATCTGTGTGGCCAATACTGCAGTTCCCATTTTTCATATGATTCTATGTAGTTGATTCGTTTGAGCCAATAAAATGAGCTTAAAATGAGTGCCAAGGTGAGAGCTGCTAAAAATACTGTAGTAATGGATATGAACTTTGCAGAATGGTAGAATTTAGGGATTTTGACATAAAAGGAAGGGAGATGCAAGATGTCTAGATCCAGTGCCTTCTTGTTGTCAGTTGCAAAGCTCCATGCCAGAATGTAATTGTCTTCAAGTACAGGAGAATTACCTATAGATGCAAAATAATTCAGTATTCTCATATAAAAAAGGCATATAAAGTTCACATTCACAAATCTTTTTCGAGATATAAATTATGCACAATTTTCTTCTCAATTGAATGTCATGTCATTAATATTTACTAAAATTTATAAACAATTATATTAAAAACTTCTTAAACATATGAACATTCTTTACTTTTAAGAAATATCTATTTTTCTTGCTCTCTATAAAATACATACTCTACTATTGCTTTTTCTTTCTAACAAACATTTGTTAATTTTAATAGTTACGCCTATCAGTAAAAACTAAAAAACAAACCAAATTGACTAGTGTAATGGGAAACTTTCTAACATTCTTCAAGGTTGTGGCAAAAGTATATGGATATTATATGAGAAAGCGTCATTGAGTACGATAATTGTTGTATATACTTTAGTCTTTTCTTGTAATCACAATATAGACGTAAGAAAATGAACATTCCCATGTGCATGGTTAGATTCATTAATTTGTTCTAAAAAGAAACTATAAATACTAGGGCAGCATGAGAGAGTCCAGAATTTTGGGATCCAAACTACTTGATGGATGCACCTTTGAGTTTCATGCCCCCCTAAAGCAAAGTTGTTCTTAGATGCAACTATGAGGTCATTCTAGGAACAATAGACTAACTATACCTCATTGCAAAGTTATGCACAAGAGTGTTTTGTGTATTTACTAAAACTAGACAAGACAATTGAGTCAAACTAGATACATATTGAACTAGCCATAGATGATTGATGCTTTTAATTAACAAAATTATCAAAAAATTTAAAATTTCTAAATTATGTACTGGTTACAATCTTATCTAATTATCTTTCTTCTAACATTTCAAGTTAATCTTATTCATCATTATTGACGGATATATCTATCAATCAAGTGTTGCCGATTGATATAGTTTTTATGGGACAATTTATCATGTAGATTGTAAAGCTGATTTATTATTTATAGCAATTTGAATTAACTTTGGACAATTCTAAATAACTTTCAAATTTAAGATATTAATAGCAATTTTTTTCAAACAATTTTATACAAGTTGATAATTTGAAAATTAATTTATTGTAATTGACTTTATTAGGATAATTAAGCTAAGAAAACTTAAAATCCTTACCATATGTTATAGTATATACTATAAATAATCCTTGATTTTTAAGAGTTGGAATGGAAACTATTTAATATTTATGTATAGACGAAATGTAAATTGCTATTGATTGTGTGACTACTAAACCATTTAATATTTAAATATAGTAGAATAAATACCTAATTAAAATTAATAAATAATCTAAGTAAAAGCCTTCACAAAAAATTTAAAAAATGCAAAACATTTCCTAAACATGCTTTTTGAAGTAAAAGACTCTAAAATATCAAACCTCAATGATACAAAATTTAACCATAAATAATTTTGTAATAAATACTCTTAATTCCAACTCTTATATATTGTTGTTTCATTGATAACACTCAAAGATTCATTAGAATAAAAAAAATTAGTAATCAAAGTAGTCATGGTCCCACAAAAGAACAAATAAAAACAACTCTCAACTTGACCTTTTACTTGTTTGGATGGAAAGCATTGAGATTGTAGAAAGTGCCAATTAAGGTGTTGACCTTTTACTTGTTTGGATGGAAAGCATTGAGATTGTAGAAAGTGCCAATTAAGGTGTTCATATCTTAGGAGCAATTATTTGTTTGTTGTGATGTTATCTTAGTTGGACATGTTAAATCAATTATATATATATATATATATTTGTAAAGCTTAATCATACCTAAAAATTATAAGTTTTTGCATTATCTTAATTATATGTTATAATAAAATAGATATTATAAACATATATTTTCATTTTTTAATCTCAATAAATCTTTTAATTCAACTAAAAGAAGGGTAAAAATTTATAGAAAACAAGAGGAGTACATAGCAGGAAGGGTCAACCGCCCAACAAAGAAAAGAGCACTATACAACCTTGTCAATATCCACTAACTGATCCAACATGTGAGACAATTCTAAAGATAACTGCCCCTTGTGCACAATACTCCAGGCCTACATTAGATTAGAAGCCCATTTGGCCAGACAATCTGCTACTCCATTCCACTCCCTAAAAATGTGAATAAAAGTAACAAATTTATATTACTTACATTTAAAATTTCTTCAAAACCAAATTATCTTTCCCAACTCTAACACACTTAAAACTCTATTATCTCAAACCATTTCACCTTGTGTTTTTCCAAATTTAATCTTGAGTAGAAAAAGTTGCTTTAAAATCCCAACATCTCTAGGGGAAGCGTATCAATAGTGGACATAGCTAACTTCCTACACCTAGAACTCTCAAACCATACATCGAATTTCGACGATTTTTTTTGTTTGTCTCTGTATGCGACTTAACTAGTTATAACTAAGGTTCTAGCTTCTGGGTAGTAGTGATGTGCACTATGGAATTCGTTATGCACACAACAATCAAAAAGTACACATTTCAAAGTGTCGCTTGAAACCTAACAATAGATGCACCAATAAAATAGAACTCAAAATAACTAGTACTAGTGGACAAATGCCCCAATAATTGTGCATAAATGTTTGAGTAGTGGCGCACAAATGGGCCAGTAGCACGGTCAAAAAAGCTAAAAAATTATCCACTATTGGTACATGACAAATTTATTAATGAACTTTTCATTATCATTTTTTTGGCATCTTAGTTATTAGCAATTGAGAGGTTGGGTTGACAAAAAGCTCTCCACTATTGACACTATGTTCACTACCATACCCTTCTCTAATACCTAATCAATTTCTAGGAGAGTGTTCCTTACAACATGCACCAATCAATGCTAGAGCGAATCTCATAGATGTACATTTGGGAGGACGCAACTATCTGGCTCCAAAATAAGACTAACAAACGAGTGTTATTGACACTTCCAAAAAATCACAGCCATTCTTTACGAAATCAATGGTATATAACTGTCATGTTACTGACATATGTAACACAACAGTTACGTTTTTGGAGCCATAATAGCTGCAGGCCATTTGGGAGATTAGACTTTGAACCCTTTTTCCTTTATCCTATTTGCACTTATGATCTTCCTAGAAAGACTTGATTAAGTAGCAGGGCTAAGGTAAACATCACCTGTAGACGCTGAAAATCCCACGTACATCTGGTCTTGCATAATCCCATCCAAATCCAGTTCTTTCTTCGACAGAAGGGCCTTTTCCGGCCTCGCCTCTCCGACCGCTGCAATGCTTATCTCCAGCTTCTTGAACTCGCCGTCGTAGTCGATCCAGGCCCTTATGTTATGTCCACTCTTGAGATTAATGGGCGTCAAACTGTTCCCTTCCCAAATTCCAGCAGGTTGTGCCAATAACGATTTGACGCCGTTGAGATCGATTCCGACATGGTTGCTGTCCTTATCCTCCACGCCTACGCTCTCAATCGTGTCGAACTCTACAGCAAAAAGATGGTTGTAGTCTTTGCCGTCGCTGGAGAAATTGACGAGGCCAAAGTACTGATTGGCGATGGCACCGTTGAGAGCGGTGGTCGGCGTCATGATGAAGCAGAGCCCGTTGCCACCGGCCGAGCGCGGGTGCGGAACCATAGCGAATATGAAGCTTGTGCTGAATGAGATTACGGAGCCGTTTCTTTTTATGGGGATGGCCTTGTCAAAATAGGCACGCCCAATGACGCGCTCAGAGTGATTTGTGAGGAGGATTGCGTTGGATTGTGTGGAGGCATCTGCAACATATTTTATTGTGCTTGTGGTATTGAACTGGTTGAAGACGAAACTGGTATTCTGCTCAACACCCTGTGCAATGGTGGAAGAAGAGGAAGCTGCGAGCAGGCAGAGGCAGAGGTAAGTAGCCATCGAGTAGATTATTACTTTGTTACCTTGTATTTTGTTACCTTGTATTTTGGGTCTGAAACATTGACTTGCTTGCGTATATGGAGTTTTATTCTGTCACGCAATTACCGCGTTTAAAAGAATATAAAAATATTCTTGGTCTTTTCAAATCTTGTCAAACACTGATAAGAGATTTATAAAAAGAGTATGGGATCCACAGGTGGAGACTAATTGTGTGATTTTGATATCCGAGATAAGTGAACCTCGTTAAAAAGGACTTTAGGTGTCATACAATTCAATCTTTTAACTCTACTTTTTCCTTTTGAATTCTTTTAACTTTCTCTCTTCTACTTTTTCCTTTTTAATTGAACAAATTAGGGAAGAGGATTCCATAGTGGGGCAGGTATATTGATTAATCACAATAGAATGAACCTAACCCTTTTATTTTTAAATTTTATTTAATAAAGTAATTACTAGCAATCAAGTCTTGATGTGTGATGGGTACGTAAAAGAAGTGAAGAAGATCAATGGGAAAGATAATTGTTTTATTTTTAATATATATTTGTGCAACAGAAGTCTTAATGGAGAAGTGTCATCTTCAAATTATTTATGCATCCACTTACACGATTCCAGATACAACTAAAACAAAACCTATGAATTAGTAAGATAACTAGGTTGTACTACCACCAGGGTCATTTTATATTTGTAATAGGGAGAGAGGGAGAAAGAGGAAGAGATAGGGACAGATAGAGGGGGGAAGAGTGAGAGAGGGGGGTAAGGAGAGAGGGAGAGATATAAGTACAAGAAGTTTTTGATTTTGAAGTAGCCACAAAGTTTTTACTAAGTTGTTTAGATAAAGTGGGTTGCTCTTTAGGTTCAACCATATCATCCTCCCTTTTAGTCTCAGGTTCTATTGGGGGGATTTTATATTCTCCTATAAAAGAAGGTGTAAAATATAAGGACCCCCAATCATCACCTAAGAGCACCTCCTTAGATGAAGAAGTATCTTCAGGAAAAGGTGGTGATTCATTTTAACTAGAAGAAGAAGTAGGAGTACTCAAAGAAGAAGTAGGAGTACTTGAGGAAGAGGTAGGAGTACTCGGAGAAGATTTGGAAGATGAGGTTTGCAAACAAGCTTGTAAATTGGTATCATCATGCAAAGTATACACCTTTTTGTTATAAATGAATTTAAATTGACGATGAAGAGTAGAAGGAACAAAATGCATACTATGAACCCAAGGTTGTCCCAATAAAAGATTGTAAGTAAGACTATCGAGCATGAATTGAATAGGTGTAGGTAAAATAACAGGTCCTACCTTAACAGGCAAGGTTATAGTACCTCAAGAAGTTCTAGCAACATTGTCAAAATCGCGAATAGAAAGAGATTCAGGTTTATTCAGAGAAGTATCCACATTTATCTTACGTAATAGATCAATGTTACAAACATTAAGGTCAGATCCATTGTCCACAAGGGTTTGTATTATAGCATTACCACTAATAAGGACAACAATCATAAAAGGATATATTGATTTTGAATTTCTTGAGAGGGTAACTCATCTCGCATGTACACAATTTGAGCCCTAGACGGTTTCATAGAGTCAATCAAGGAAGCCATGTTATTAGGTGTCACCGGGGGTGGGACATCTAAGCTCTTTAAAGAATCGTGTAACATTTCATGATGTGTGGATGAAGTTTGAATTAAATCCTCAAGGGATATCTTGGTAGGAGTAGCTTTAAGTTGTTCAATAAGATCATACTCTTTACCAAGATGTTGTGATATACGAGGTGTTGGTGGAAGAATAGGTTGGGAAGTAGGAAGAGAAGAGGGAATCACCAGAGGAGGATTAAGTTGCCCGTTGTTCCTTGTATTATAGGTATGGGCAATTGAATTATAACTCTCTTTGGTAATTTGTTTCTAAGCATACTCATAAGGACTCTTGGTGGGATAACCTCCTTGCATAGTAATAATTGGTTTGTTAGGAGTGCTAAAGGCACCATCAGTATAACCACCTTGAACCACAAAGAGAGCCTTGTTAAGAGGTTGAGAAGTTTGAGGAGAACTAGCACCTTGAACCACAAAAAGAGGTTTATTGGGTGTTTGAAGATTATCGTCGTAACCAGTCACATTTATCATGTTAATCAATCTTTCGGATATTTTTAGATTGTTTAAAGATGTTTTAGTAGAAATGAAATCATCAAGAGCATCATCTAGCATAGCATCGTCATGACTAATAAATTGTTGATTATGGGATTAAATGGGAGGTAAATCATCACAAAGAGGATTTTCATACACTACCATGCTACCAGATTTGGAGGATAATTTGATAGAGATGACTTCATGAGGAGAGTCATCCAAATTATCTACATCATCACTACAAAATGACATAGTAACTATGTTGATTAGTTTTTGGCAATATGTTTGTTTAGAAGGATTAGGATAAACAAACTCAACAAGAGCTTTATCAATTTATTCCTTACTAAAAGTGTAACCATCGTAAGCAAATGCATTATCATATGAATGACAATCTTGAAAATAAAGATTTGACATGATTGAAAAACTAACTTGGAAATGAAAAATGCATATAAAACTTAAAAGACACACAATGCATATAACAATATTTTTGAGATTTTTTATGTTTTTGATATAAAACAAACATGTCAATAACAAGATCTAATTAGAAGATGCAATGTAAGAAGGTCGGGTTCACCAAAATGTTTAGTATACAAATGGAATTGGGTAATTTTAGAACCCAATCCCACTTTCATTCCAAACATTGGAATACGAAAGCACCTAAAGGAGCGATCCTCTTAGACTAACTCTTGTAAAAGAGAGTCAAGGGACACCTTTAAGGTTTGTATTTCTTCATTTCTATGAAAGGGAATGTACTAAATGTGGGAGAATGAAAGGCTATGCTAATAGGATGAATAAAAGTAACTAAAACAATAATAATAACTGACTGATATAGTAACATAACTGAAATAGCAAGTATAGATCCGAGAATACAAATTTGGTGTGCACCTGCAATAAAAAATTGAGCTTGACCTGATAGGACCAGGGTGTTGGGCGCCCTGGTCCCTGAGATCCAGGACTAGTTTCTGACAGAGAGCTTGCACTTGTTAGATGAGATCTCCCAAAAATTTCTTGCTCTGATGAAAACTTGTAAATGTACCTGTGTAAAGACGTCAATCTAGGATCTAACCCTAAACTACTCTTTATTCATAAATAAACTTAAACTTCAAATTTTAAGCATATGTTATACAAGATATAAGAAAACATTGAATATGGATATAAAAACATTCATAGATATATCATTATAATGCTAATGAATAATACAATTTTCTCACTTAGAAGTCCTTATTTCCTACTTAGGCTTCCAAATTTCCTTAAAAATATACAAGAAGATGCATCCGTCGATCTTTAGTTTGAGTCGCTTCCTTCAGTCCTTTGAACGCAGACGAGAACAAGAATCGGGCGCTTTTTCCGCCCAACCTTGAAGCTTACGCTTCCCTGGAATTCTTGGTCAATCAAGAATACCCGACCCTGCATGAATTGTTTTAACCAAAGAATTCGAAAGCAAGAGGGAATCCGGTGCATGCCTAGATATATATGCATTTTCATTTTTCTACTTCATTCTAAGAAACAAGCATTCGCTATCATACTAGGATGTGGTAGAGAGCATAAATAAGGAATTTCCATCAATTTCTATGGATAATTCAAATAATAACTTGGCCGAGTATAATGCCATGCACAACAAAATAATAGTTGGAAAAAGCAACTATTCTCCCTAAAAACATCCACATTCGGCACCTATCCCGAAAGGTAATTTTCTAACTCAAGCTTAACCCTAGCTTGGTTCCCTCGAAAACAAATTCAATTGTGAATACAATCTTTCTTTTTAAACAAAAATAGAGATATCATTTTCCTTACTAATCATTACTAATATAGCTATTGAAGACAATCTTTTATATTTTGGAAAACGATAAACTTTCATAAGCAATAATCTCATAATCAATCTTTCGACTAAATAAGGTACATGCAAAAGAAGGTGTTATACATGTATGAATTTAATCTCATATATAACCAAAAAGTACGCAAACACATTCTTAAATAGAATTAGAACTAATTATTCTGGACAAAATACGTTATTAACAATTAGTTAACATTTTTTTCTCTATATTCTTTTCTTCTATTCTAAAATGATTTACAATGCATTTCAAATAAGATAATGACATATGAAACAAATTTGGATAATCATACCTAATATCTAAAGCTTCTAATTTTATACATTCTCATACCAAATAATAACAAATAATAACCATAAACAAGGAATTTTGACCTCTTGTAAACTTGGTCCGGTTTGTACGACCTTGACGTTCTTTCGTCAAATAGTTCCTCGCCTTGTTCGCAAGTCTCTCTCAAAACTATTCCTATCAAATCTATCTCTATTTCTCTCTTCGATATTATCAAAGTATCTTCTCCTCTACTCTATCCTTCTCTTCTTGATTCTCTCGTCCTTTCTTGTTAGCGAAGAAAAGATGATCCTTTCTTCTATCTTCTCCCTCTATTTATCTAATTTTTCCCTAAGATTACTCCTTTATTAAGGGCTCGGTGATTGCAAAGGTTAAGAAATCTATTACCTTCATATCCTCTTACTCTTCCACGTCTGAGAGAGATGGCATCTTTTGTTATATTTCTGCTACTATTGTGCAAGATTAACACCATGATAGAAGTATATCTCTATGTTACCTCCACAATATGAGTTCATCTCTAAGTTGTCTGTTGCTTCTATTATCCCTTGATCGTGATTACAACAGTTCTTATCGATTGAATGGAGAGGTTGGAAGATGTAACAAACTCTTATGTGTTTGTATTTCGCAGTTTCCTTGCTATATTTGCTAGGTCTACGCCACGTTGAGGCTCACTTTGCTTGTTTTATGCCACCACTATGATTCTTTCTCTTGCTGCGTGGAATGGAGAAGTAAACTGGGGTTTCAAACATGTGCAATGGCAATTTTATCGCTCCATGCATGGCGACATTCCCTATCTTTGCTATGAACTGACTGTTTGCTATTACACCCACATTGGAACTCTTAATTCTACACTTAATTCCACTAGTCTATGCATATTCTAACGTTAACCATGGTCTATTTCCTTTGCATGCAAAGTTCCTACGTTAAAATCATCCAATTCATGCATTTAGTCGTTGGTTTTTGCATCACTAATGTTAACTAAAGTCTCTGTTTTAAGTTCCAACATTTGCATGCCATCAACTCCACGTTAACATCCTCAAATTTCTGCATTAAAACCTATATCTTCTATGTGTTAATTAATATCTTTGTTTTATGCCATGTCACTCGACTCATATTAGTCGTTATTTTAACTCCATGTTGTTTGGCCATATGAATTTGTTGATTGCAGTCTAAGCGGCCACCTTTTGGTCATGCGACATAGTCATTTTTTTCTCAAACTAAATCCACCACCTTTTATTAAGTCATCATTTAACATGCGACTTTATGTGATATTTAACTTAGAAATATTTAAAGTTTATAATTTATGTTCCTAATTTAATATATATATATATATATATATATTCATATTCATAATATGTTTTATGTAATCACTTTTATAGCGTATGACCATTTCTGTAATGATTAAATTTACAATTTCACCTAAATATATATATATACATAATCGATAAATTTCAATTTTCCTACCATCTATATAACAATGACTAATCAATTTATAAACTAGTCATATAATTCAATTTATTCAACGACTAATTAATCATACTAAAATATTCAATATAAATCATGAACTATATCACTTTTGAATATACAAGTTTATAATCTATTCCTAATTCATACGACTAAAATGTAATTCCGAAAACCAAACATAATTGACAATTTCACACAAAGCAAATGAAATCATGGAATCGCTATATAATTCAATCATTAATAAATTTTTCATCCTATATAGTCGAATTTAACATAAAATTCTCATTCATAAATGCAAAGATAAATGTATATGCAAATGTGGTGTGTGAGATTCCCTTTTTCCATCGAAGTCATTTAGTTAAAAACAAGTCTACCTGATTCGTGTTCTCACCTTCGACTTCGTTCACCTGATCCTGCATTACTTGCACTCGATAGTTTATCAGTATTGACAAACCCAAAAGAATATTAAATGTCGAATTTCATATCAATTGCAAGAGTAAAAATGCATACAATATTTTCTCACAACTGGATTATGAATGATAAAATCTATTTTAATTTCAATGCATACATAAAAATCACATTAAATCTTTAAAATGCACATTATTAAAAAATACGATTCATGACATCCTTCACCTCTTGGAAGAGACATCGTCTCGATGTCTTGCCACTCATCAATAATCACAAAACAATAATATCGCATAAAATGTCAACCATACCTCAAATTCAAATAATAATACCAATAGCACACAGGCTATCCAAGTTTACATCATAAAATTTAAATAATTGTTTCAAAATATCCAAAATTAAATAGCAGTTATTTCCTAAGAAAGCAAATGAGGAAAATGACGGTCAATCATCTCAGCATCCTCCCATGTAGCACTATCCTCAGAATATTGGTCCCATTGAACCTTATACTGAGTGAAATCTCTGCTACGTAGCTTCACACTACGCTGATCTAGGATTCAGATGGGCTCCACTAGCACCACCTTGGGATCCTAAACCTGTAAGGATTGTCAATCAAGAATATGAGATGCATCAGCATTGTAAGGTTTCAGTAAAGACACATGAAACACATTATGGATTTGAGCTAAAGCAGGGGGTAAAGCTAATCTATAAGCAACTGGATTGATAACCTCCAGTACATCAAAGGGTCCCACATATCTTGGAGCCAATTTTGATGATTTTCCAAACGAGATAGAGCTCTTATGAGGTTTGACTCTCAAAAAGACTTTATCTCCTGCAGTGAATTGTCTAAAAGTTCTATTTCGGTCTGCATAACTCTTCTGTCGGTCAGCTGCTTCCTTCAATCTACTCTTAATCAACACCATTTGCTCCTCCATTTCTTTGAGTAAATCTGGACCAATAATGATCCTATCCTCTAGTCTATCCTAGCTGATAGGTGTGCGACATTTTCACCCATAGAGTGCTTCAAAAGGTGCCATCCCTAATGATGCATGAAAGGAGTTGTTATAAGCAAATTGAACTATGGGCAAGTACTCCTCCCATTTGTACTGTTGATCCATGCAATACATTCTCAAAAGATCCTCCACTACCTGATTAACCCTTTCTGTTTGGCTGTCAGTCTGAGGATGATATGCTAAGCTAAAATTTAGCCTTGTTCCCAATGCTGCATTCAATGTTGTCCAAAATCTGGAAGTCATCCTGGTATCCCCATCAGATATTGTAGTTTCTGGAACTCCATGTAACCGAAAAATTTCTTGCACAAATTTCTTGGCAAGAACAAATGATCCATTTTTTAGATTTCCAAGTATGAAATGTGCAACTTTAGTCAACTTGTCCACCACTACTAAGATAGTGTCATGCTTATTCTTACTCATCGGTAATCCTTGGATGAAATCCATACTGATTACCTGCCACTTGTATTCTGGTATAACATGTTGGAATAGAAGTCTTGCAGGATGAACATGTTCAGCTTTTACTCTTTGACATTCTAGGCATTGTGCTACATACTCAACCACTCCTTTCCTGAGTTTAGGCCAGAAATATAATGATTTCAAATCAGCTACCATCTTTGTTATTCCAGGGTGTCCTGAATAAGGTGTATTGTGCATCTCATGTAATATCAACTTCCTCAACTCTCTCCCTTCTTGTATGTACATCCTTCCTTGGTATCTCAAAATACCCTCTGGTTCTATCTCATATCCATCATAATGATGCTCTGAAGAGTCTCTTTCCAAGGCTTGTTTAACTCTTAAATAATGTTCATCTTCAGAAAGATTCTGCAACACTTGTTGCTTCAAATTTGTCCTTGTTGTAACCATAGCAGATAGGTGTCTTCTTCTGCTGAGAGCATCAGCTACTCTATTTTCTTTCCCTTGGATATATTCAATGCCAAAGTCATACTCACTTAGAAATTCAAGCCACCTTCTCTGTCTTGCATTTAGGTTAGGTTGTGTAAAAATATACTTCAATCCTAAATGATTCGTTTTAAGCTCAAAAGGCTTCCCTAAAAGGTAATGTCTCCACATTAGTAATGCATGCACAATAGCTAGTAATTCTAAATCATGCGGAGCATAATTCATCTCATATTGCTTTAGCTTTCGTGATTCATATGCAACCACCTTTCCTTCTTGCATCAACACTGCTCCCACACCTTCACCCGAGGCATCTGTAATTACTACAAAATGTCTGTTGGGATCTGGTATTGTTAATACTGGTGCTGTTGTCAATTTCTGCTTCAGGAGTTGAAATGATTCCTCACACTTCTCAGTCCATTCAAACCTTTTTTCCTTTTTCTGAAGTGAGGTAATTGGTCCTACTATCCTGGAAAACCCTTCCACATATTTTCTATAATATCCAGCAAGTCCCATAAAACTTTGAACTTTTGAAACATTTTGGGGTGTTGGCCAATCTACTATTGCTTCTATCTTTGCAGGATCAACTGAAATTCCTTTGGCGGATATGACATGACCTAAGTATTGCACCTTTTCCTGAAAGAAGGCACACTTAGAGAATTTCCCATAAAGTTTACGATCTCTCAATTGTTGCTAAACTATCCTCAGGTGCTTCTTATGTTCTTTTTCATTCTTAGAATAGATCAATATGTCATCAATGCATATTAAAACAAAATCATCTAAGTATTCTCTGAAAATACTGTTCATGAGGTTCATGAATGTTGCTGGGGCATTAGTTAAACCAAATGGTACAACTGTGAATTCATAGTGCCCATACCTTGTTCGGAATGCAGTCTTAGGAATGTCTTCATCTTTAATCCTTAATTGATGATATCCGAATTGAAGATCAATCTTGGAGAATACAGATGCACCTTTCATTTGATCAAATAATTCATCTATCCTTGGTAGAGGATATCTGTTTTTGATGGTTACTTTGTTCAACATCCTATAGTCAATGCATAACCTCAAAGTACCATTTTTCTTCTTTACAAAGATCACCGGTGCACACCCCACGGGGATACACTTGGTCTAATAAAACCTTGCCTAAGCAACTCCTGCAATTGAGCCTTAACCTCATATAGTTATGTTGTTGTCATTCTATATGGAGCCTTAGATTGCGGCTCCGTTCCAGGTAAGAGTTCTATAGAAAAATCGAACTCTCTCTTAGGTGGTAACTTGGTAAGATCTTCTGGAAAGACATCTAGAAACTCTGCAAGGATAGGATAATCTGTAGGACTTTTCTCTACTTTATTCAAATCATTAACCATGACGGCAATGATGGAACATCCTTTTCTTTGGGCCTTCTTGAGTTGCATTGCCGAAATGTATCTCAATTCAAGAGGATTTTGAGACCCGAAAATTTCAACGGAATTCCCAAAATCATCCATGCAACTAATGACCTTATCTTCACCGTTCACTATGGCTTTATGTTCAGTCAACCAATTAATACCTAAGATCAAATCATATGATCCTAGTGGTGCAACATAAAGGTTAACTTGGGTTTGGAAACTAGGAAGTTCTAATTCATTGCAAAATAGAGAAGTATCTACCCTCTTTTCTGCTCAATTTCCATACTGAACCATCCATGAATTTGAAAGATAACCAGGTTTAACAGTTATTCTAGAAACTACTTGTGGATCAATAAAACATTCAGTAGCTCTTGTATCTATTAAAATAGAAACTGTTTGTCCAAAGAGCTTACCGGTAACCTGGATAGGTGCGGTTTGGAAATCAACTTGATGATTGTTGATAGCAGCGTGAATTTGATGTTGAGGGGCTCCTTGTTGATATGCTCCTCTCTGTGTTGGGGTACGTTGTGGATAATTGGAGGCATAATGACTCCCTCCATAATTATAACACCCATCCCTAGGACCAGGATGGCCACTTGACCTTCCTCTGTCCATATTCTGCCGAGCATTGGTGTTATTGTTTGCTTTCTTGTTTCCATCCTGATTCGCTCTTCCTTTTTCTTGGGTGTTGGGTCCCCTCTTAAGATTTCTTATCTGCTGATTGTTGCCATTGTGGTTCCTTTGGAAATTTCTATTCCCAAAATTCAGTCGGTTGTTCTCATTCTTTCGGAGGTTCCCCAACTGCTGTAACTTCTGCTCTTGCTTAGTCGCCTTTCCAAATACCTCCACCATAGTTAATGGATTATGGATATCCACCTCTGCTCCTATATGGGTTCTTAAACCCAAAATGAACTTCCAAATACAAAATCTTTCATCCATCTGGTATTGTAGAACATACTTAAGGAGATTAGTAAATTTCTCTGAGTACTGTGTTAGCGACATATTACCTTGAGTAAGGTTTTGAAATTCTGTCATCTTCTTGTCGAAGAATAATTGAGGAAGCCACCTTTTCCTGAAGGATTGTAAAAACAAATCCCAAGTGATCTCTCTTGGTTGCAGTTTCCTTTCTGACTTTTCATTGTCCCACCAAGTAGCAGCTTCACCAGACAACTGATAAGCAACCCAAACTGCCTTGGTTTCATTTGACATGTTGCGGAGACCAAAATATTTCTCCATCTCAATTACCCATGCCTCTGCACCATCGCCAATTGTTTTTCCATCAAACTTTGGCAGGGCTATCCTTTTCAAATCTTTTGCCAACTCTTCTTCTATTCTGGCTTGGTTGTCGGGTTGCTCCTCAACCCTTGGGGCTTCCTGTCGGACTTCTCCGACCCTTCGAACCTCTTGTTCGAGATCATTCATCCTTGCGCTTTGATGATTGAGTAGGTCAAGAATTTGATCTAACCTTTCATTTCCATTACTTGGCCCTGCCCTTGTGGTTCTTGAGGCCATTTTTAACAATTCTGCATCAGGGAGATGTTGATAATTCTTAGTGAAAAAGAAACATATTTGCAATGTTACGTTTTTCATAACTTCTATCACGCTCCCTAACATCTAGCTTTATATTACAACTATAGAGATTTAATACTCTTATTGACTATTATAGGAAAACAATATAAATTTATAATATAACAGTATCAAATAATTTTCAATCTACTTCATTCAAATTTATAACACAAGTTAGGTTCAAAATACATATAGATATCATCAAGAAATGCATAATTTTTAACTCAAAATACGAAAGAAGACATCTTTATTTGATAATAGAAGGGAATACATCTTTATTTGGTAAAAGAAGGAAAGACATTTTTATAGAAGTGTTGTAACACATTACATCACTCATCAGGAGGAGTCAGGGGAGTGTATTCTTCAGACTCGTTAGGACTTAAAGGGGTATATCCTTCCGATTCAGTCTCACTCAGAGGGGAATAGCCCTCAGATTCATCATCACTTAGAGAAGTATACTCCTCAGATTCTTCAGAACTTATAACAATTGGCCTTATAGGCACGAGTATTCTAACTCAGGCTCTTTTTCTTTTACAGGAATATTCTTCTCAGAAGGTATTACAAGACTTCCTTTTGGGACTGGTTTCACTTCAAAAGGGACATCATCCAAAACCGGCTTGACAGGAGATGGAGGATCCTTTTTGACCCTCAAGTAATGGGCATACCCAGCTACGGACTTCCGGGCTGTCTGCTTGGTACGCACCATTTCTGTAATGTTTAAACATAAAACTATTAATCTCCAAATTTATCTTAACGTAGTGACTCATATAGGTCCTAGTGTTATAAACCCTAGGCTCTGATACCAAAATGTAAAGACGTCAATCTAGGATCTAACCGTAAACTACTCTTTATTCATAAATAAACTTAAACTTCAAATTTTAAGCATATTTTACACAAGATATAAGAAAACATTGAATATGGATATAAAAACTTTCATAGATATATCATTATAATGCAAATGAATAATACAATTTTCTCACTTAGAGGTCCTTATTTCCTACTTAGGCTTCCAAATTTCCTTAAAAATATACAAGAAGATGCATCCGTCGATCTTTAGTCTGAGTGGCTTCCTTCAGTCCTTTGAACGCAGATGAGAACAAGAATCAGGCACTTTTTCCGCCCAACCTTGAAGCTTACGCTTCCCCGGAATTCTTGGTCAATCAAGAATACCCGGCCCTGCACGAATTGTTTTAACCAAAGAATTTGAAAGCAAGAGGGAATCTAGTGCATGCCTAGATAATATATGCATTTTTATTTTTCTACTTCATTCTAAGAAACAAACATTCATTATCATACTAGGATGTGGTAGAGAGCATAAATAAGGAATTTCTATCAATTTCTATGGATAATTCAAATAATAACTCGGTCGAGTATAATGCCATGCACAGCAAAATAATAGTTGGAAAAAGAAACTATTCTCCCTAAAAACATCCACATTCGGCACCCGTCCCAAAAGGTAATTTTCTAACTCAAGCTTAACCCTAGCTTGGTTCCCTCGAAAACAAATTCAATTGTGAATACAATCTTTCTTTTTAACCAAAAATAGAGATATCATTTTCCTTACTAATCATTACTAATATATCTATTGAGACAATCTTTTATATTTTGGAAAACGATAAACTTTCATAAGCAATAATCTCATAATCAATCTTTTAACTAAATAAGGTACATGCAAAAGAAGGTGTTATACATGTATGAATTTAATCTCATATATAACCAAAAAGTACGCAAACACATTTTTAATAGAATTAGAACTAATTATTTTGGACAAAATACGTTATTAACAATTAGTTAACATTTTTTTCTCTATATTCTTTTCTTCTATTCTAAAATGATTTACAATGCATTTCAAATAAGATAATGACATATGAAACAAATTTGGATAATCATACCTAATATCTAAAGCTTCTAATTCTATACATTCTCATACCAAATAATAACAAATAATAACCATAAACAAGGAATTCTGACCTCTTGTAAACTTGGTCCGGTTTGTACGACCTTGACGTTCTTTCGTCAAATAGTTCCTCGCCTTGTTCGCAAGTCTCTCTCAAAACTATTCCTATCAAATCTATCTCTATTTCTCTCTTCGATATTATCAAAGTATCTTCTCCTCTACTCTATCCTTCTCTTCTTGATTCTCTCGTCCTTTCTTGCTAGCAAAGAAAAGATGATCCTTTCTTCTATCTTCTCCCTCTATTTATCTAATTTTTCCCTAAGATTACTCCTTTATTAAGGGCTCGGTGATTGCAAAGGTTAAGAAATCTTTTACCTTCATCTCCTCTTACTCTTCCACGTCTGAGAGAGATGGCATCTTTTGTTATATTTCTGCTATTATTGTGCAAGATTAACACCACGATAGAAGTATATCTCTACGTTACCTCCACGATATGAGTTCAATTCTAAGTTGTCTGCTGCTTCTATTCTCCCTTGATCATGATTATAGCAGTTCTTATCGGTCGAATGGAGAGGTTGGAAGATGTAACAAACTCTTATGTGTTTGTATTTTGTAGTTTCCTTGCTATATATGCCAGGTCTATGCCACATTGAGGCTCACTTTGCTTGGTTTATGCCACCACTACGGTTCTTTCTCTTGCTGTGTGGAATGGAGAAGTAAACTAGGGTTTCAAACATGTGCAATGGCAATTTTATCGCTCCATGCATGGCCACGTTCCCTATCTTTGCTATGAACTGACTATTTTGTATTACACCCACATTGGAACTCTTAATTCTGCACTTAATTCCACTAGTCTATGCATATTCTAATGTTAACCATGGTCTATTTCCTTTGCATGCAAAGTTCCTACGTTAAAATCATCCAATTCATGCATTTAGTCGTTGATTTTTGTATCACTGATGTTAACTAAAGTCTTTGTTTTAAGTTCCAACGTTTGCATGCCATCAACTCCACGTTAACATCCTCAAATTTTTGCATTAAAACCTATATCTTCTACGTGTTAATTAATATAGATTTGTTTTATGCGATGTCACTCGACTCATATTAGTCGTTATTTTAACTCCATGTTGTTTGGCCATATGAATTTGTTGACTGCAGTCTAAGCGGCCACCTTTTGGTCATGCGACATAGTCATTTTTTTCTCAAACTAAATCCACCACCTTTTATTAAGTCATCATTTAACATGCGACTTTATGTGATATTTAACTTAGAAATATTTAAAGTTTATAATTTATGTTCCTAATTTTATATATATATATATATTAATATTCATAATATGTTTTATGTAATCGCTTTTATAGCGTATGACCATTTCCGTAATGATTAAATTTACAATTTCACCTATATATATACGTAATCGATAAATTTCAAGTTTCCTACCATCTATATAACAATGACTAATCAATTTATAAACTAGGTCATATAATTCAATTTATTCAATGACTAATTAATCATACTAAAATATTCAATATAAATCATGAACTATATTCACTTTTGAATATACAAGTTTATAATCTATTCCTAATTCCTACGACTTAAATGTAATTCCGAAAACCAAACATAATTGATAATTTCACACAAAGCAAATGAAATCATGGAATCGCTATATAATTCAATCATTAATAAATTTTTCATCCTATATAGTCGAATTTAACATAAAATTATCATTCATAAATGCAAAGATAAATGTATATGCAAATGTGGTGTGTGAGATTCCCTTTTTCCATCGAAGTCATTTAGTTAAAAACAAGTCTACCTGATTCGTGTTCTCGCCTTCGACCTCGTTCACCTGATCTTGCATTACTTGCACTCAATAGTTTATCAGTATTGACAAACCCAAAAGAATATTAAATGTCGAATTTCATATCAATTGCAAGAGTAAAAATGCATACAATATTTTCTCACAACTAGATTATGAATGATCAAATCTATTTTAATTTCAATGCATACATAAAAATCACATTAAATCTTTAAAATGCACATTATTAAAAAATACGATTCATGACAACCTACAAGATGAAAATGGTGTGTTTGTGGCTATATAGGGTTTTTCCTTAGTCAAACCCCTTTCTTTTGGTGATTTCCACCTCCACAAGTAAACAATGTTGTAATTGAAAATGTGTGTGTGCTCTTGAATCTTATGTGCCTATAGATTGCTATGAGCTAAATGCAAACTAGAATTCTACCATATGTTTTGAGCAAAACCCTAAAATGAGTGTAAAGAGAATGCTTTAAATCACAAATGCAATGCAGAACTAAAGCAATAGTGCAAATCCGAAAATAAATATTATGTAGATTTGAAACTCAATATAAAGACATGAAATCATACCAAATCCTAAAGAAGAGGTACAAGCCAATCAATAGTAAATGAATTCCTTATCATTCTTCAATATCTCCTGAAGCTTCCATAATTAATGAAAATATTGATGAAGACTTGATTGATGGATGAATTGTAGATCTGATACTTCATGAAACAAAAAACACTTTCACTTCACAACCTGATATCCTTTCGAATTGCTAGATTGTAATCCTCAAATGAGGAAAAGAAATTCCATATATATGAAACCCTAATTTTGAATTTGATAAAAGGCCAACTTAGAATTGATGAAATTTGACACCAAGCGGGATTTGAATATGGTAATACCGTCCAATTAAGCTCCCAAAACTTGGGGAAAAAGTATGGGACCAGGTGGTATACTACCTGGTCCAATCGAATTTTTTTCTAGGGATGTGAGCTATCATTAATGGCACAAAGTAAGATGTGTAGATGTGCGAAATATATCTTGAAGATTTAAATTAGGGTAGGATTAGGATTAAATTGGGATCAAATAAAAAGGGGCACACCTAGAATTAAGGGCACAATTTTAAGATATGTAAATTGATGAGAGAGAACTAGGGTTTAATTAAATTAATGATTTAATGCCTAAATAAGTCATATAATGTAAAACGAAACAAGACACACTAAGGCAGGTGCTAACCTAAGTGTAGTCACATAAATCTATCCAGTTTAATTAAATGAATATTTGCCATTTATTTGATTAAAAACCCACTAACCATCAGTTACTTAAATTAATATTTAATTAATTCATTTTGAAACATTCTCCTATTAATTAAATAAATTATTGAATTTATTTTAATTAATTCATTAAACCAAAATCACAATCAATTAAATGAATAAATTCTATTTATTCAATTTAATCCCCTTTCCTCTTTTAAATAAATTAAATCAAACATTTATTTAAATCATTTATCCCCCCCACTTGCATTTTCCTACAAATGCAACTTGCACACATTTATTGAAATAAATTAATTTATTTTAAATAAAAATCCTATTTTCCCTCACCCAATAAATCCACTTGCATTCCTAAAGCCCCTTCTAGATTCTTCTAACCCCTTCCTAATTAGCTTAATCCATCCCCTAATTATTGTCACATTCCTAAGCAACTTGGAGTCACTTCTCAAAGACTTCAAAGTCTTTGAAAAGCATTAAATGCTTTGTGTGTTCAACAATTTAACCTCCAAAGTCTTCCAAACTACTTATGGCTCTTACATGACCATTAATGGCTCTTACATAACCATTTATGGTTATTTCAACTTGCACTCATGTGTCTCCTCAAGCATTTATTGCTTTGACAATGGTTATCCCTTTTGCCTTTGCACAAAAGTTTACCCATTGGATAAAAGCTTTATTCTTTGAATAAATAATTTATTCATTCAACTAACCTTGACCTTAACTCTCATGTTAACTCTCAGGTCATGTCAAGCATTTAATGCTTATTCCCTCTCCTCTCAACCTATCTCACATTGACACTTGTCATCCTAGGATTGGGTTGAAAGCCTTCACATGGATTGAATATCATTCAATCCTGACCCTTGTTGAGATTACTCAATCTCAACCATCCATTGCTCCATTTTACCTATAAATAGAGCTCACATTCCTCATTTTCAAATCCTCAAGCATTTAGCATTCATAGTCATAATCCTGAAAACTTGTATGCATCTAAGATATAGAGAATTTTAGAGAGCATTTAGCATAAATCACTAAATATCTTGTCACCTTGGCTTAAAATAAATCATTTTAGCATCATAGCATCTAGTATTAGCTTTTTATTCACATTTAGAGCAAATACTTCAAATCTCAAACCTCCATAAGCATCCATAGTGCAAAAAGTTGTTGAGAGCTACACTAGTTTGGAACTTGGAGAGAAGAGGAACAAAGGAGAAGGAGCTAAGAGCATGTTAGGAGGCATTTGGAGATGCCTCATCATATTTACTTCCTTAGTTAAATATTCTCTCATGCTTTTAGTATCTCGCAAAGACATCCCTGTTTATGGAGAAGCACAGATAAAGACCTCTTGGGTTCCTGAGCTAGAAACTTCTTCCACAGACCCTACATCACATCCTATGCCTGATTCTGACAGGGAGAGTACCATCAACGACCTTCACCACAAAATCTTAACCCTCATTGACACGTCTCATGAACTTAACCTAATCGATGAAGTAATGCCCATTATCCATCCAGAGCTCATCGAATGGAACCAACCTAATCCCCCATGTCTTGACCTTTTCCAAAACGATGAGGCACTCATTGACTTTTTGGAACTACGGGATAACATACCAAGCGGGGATCACAAAGCTAGATTCGCCATTGAACTTAATAGCGTAGCATTCTTCGGGGCAGATGCCAAACCTTTCAGCTGCAAAAATATAACAATAAAACATGGATCTTCTAGTGAAAACCACATCGTGGCACTGTTTGATTCAACAAAAGTAAAAAGAAAGAGTGTATTCAATGGTGAAAACCTCTATGAGGCACCAGTGGATGAAAGGTTTGACATTCTCCCTGCTAATACACAACGGGAACGATCAACGATTCTCATCGAGGAAACAAAAGAATACAACGTGGGGACTCCTGAAACTCCTCATCACATACATCTGGCATCTCTTCTAACTCCAGAGGAACAACCTAAATTTGTAGAGTTCTTTCAAAAGCGTCAGATCAACTTTGCATGGTCATATGCAGACATGCCTGGGCTTGATCCTGATTTAGTCGTGCATCACCTCACCATAGCAGAAGGAGCCAAACTTGTCAAGCGAAGCTTCGCAAGATGCATCCTCAAATTGCAGTACTAGTCAAAGCAGAACTCAAGAAACTCCTAGATGTTGGTTTCATTAGACCAATTGATTATGTAGATTGGATATCCAATATTGTGCCTGTCGGCAAGCCAAATGGGGGCATCCGTATTTGTACTGACTTTAGAGATCTGAATAAGGCATGTCCTAAGGATGACTTCCCCCTACCAAACATTGACATCATAGTGGACCTAACAATAGGACATGCCATGCTTTCACTCATGGATGGCTTTTCACGATACAATCAAATAAAGATCACACTAGAGGATCAACATAAGACAACCTTTATATGTCCATGGGGCACATACTGCTGGAATGTAATGCCTTTCGGTTTCAAGAATGCAGGAGCAACCTATCAACGAGCAATGACCACCATCTTCCATGACATGATGCATACTATAATGGAATATTATGTTGATGACTTACTAGCAAAATCACTCACCAGAGAAGGTCATCTAGACATATTAGATAAAATCTTTGATAGACTGGAAAAATATCATGTTCGACTCAACCCAAAGAAATGTTTCTCTGGAGTAACCTCGGGGAAGCTTCTACGATACATTGTCTCAAACAAAGGCATTGAGGTCTATCCAGCAAAGGTCAAAGCAATCATGGACATGCCACCTCCAAAGAACATCATTCAGCTAAGGACATTACAAGGACGACTACAATCCATCCGAAGATTCATTGCACAACTGGTAGATAAGTGTCACCCCTTTACACATCTGCTACACAAAAACATCCGCTTTCAGTGGGATACCAGATGCCAGCAAGAATTCCAGATGCTTAAAGACTATCTCATGAATACACCATTGTTGATCCCACCAGATCCAAACAGACCTCTGTTACTCTATATATCAGCAACAAATACGACATTGGGTGTACTATTGGCACAACACAATGCAGAAGGGAAAGAGTGCGCTGTTTACTACATCTCTTGCACATTGGTTGGCTATGAACTCAACTACACACCTATTGAGCGGGCTTGCCTAGCAGTAATCTTGGCAACCACTAAACTGAGGCACTATCTGTTAACACACAAGGTACAACTCATTGCGAAGATTGATCCACTCAAATACTTACTTAGTAAAGCAGCATTGACAAACCGCTTGGCCAAATGGGTAATGATTCTCAGTGAATTTGACATCGAGTATGTGGACTGTAAAGCTATCAAAGGTCAAGTTATTGCAGATCAGTTGGCTGATGCACCACTCATAGCCGATCATCCTCTCATTTCTAATTTTCTAGATGAAGAGATCTTCATGACCACAACAACACAACCATGGAAACTATACTTTGATGGTTCATACACTAGGCATGGCTCGGGGGCAGGCATTTTGTTTATCACACCTCAAGGTGACAGCATCCTGAAGTCTTACAGGCTCACATTTCCATGCACCAACAACATAGCAGAGTATGAGGTCTTGATCACAGGGCTCAGGCTAGCCATACAATGGAAGTTACAAGAACTACAAGTATATGGCGACTCCCAACTGGTCATTCGACAAGCAACTGATGAATATCAGACTAAAGATGACAAACTCATGCCATACAAACAAATGGTCGACAAATTAAAGGCATCATTTACTACTATCACCTTTGAACAGATACCAAGAGATCAGAATCGAGCTGCTGATGCTATGGCTACTATCGTATCTCTCTTAGATCTTCTGTAGAATTCAACACGCTACGAGTTTTTGGTAGAACAACTTTGGATCCCCACTTATGATATCCCTGAATCTGAGATGATATGTCGCCTTATCGGTTCCGAATCCCCATGGTACAATGAGTTTTACACCTATCTCCGTGATCACACCCTTCCTCCTAACCAATCGAATAGATAACGTAAAACCTTCATTTGCCAAACTGCTCGATATACCATTATTGCTGAAACCCTATACCGACGCAGTCTTGATGGTACTCTCCTTCAATGTCTAGAACAAGATGAGATAACAAAGGCCTTGGAAGAGGTACATGAAAGAATTTGTGGAACCCATGCAAGCGGTCTGTCACTAGCCAAGAAACTCCTGCGCATTGGATACTATTGGCCATCCATGGAAAAAGACTCCTACTATTTTGTCAGAAAGTGCAAGAAATGTCAAGTTCATGGAGACTTGATACATGCACCAACACAGGAATTACAACCAATCAAAACACCATGGCCTTTTTATCAATGGGGCCTTGACCTTGTGGGTAAAATCCATCCATCTTCATCCAACGGCCACAAATTCATCATTATCGCTACCGAATATTTCACAAAGTGGATTGAAGCTGTTCCACTTACCCAAGTTATCGACAAGTAGATCGCCTCATTTATCCTTAATTACATCATATGTCGGTATGGTGTACCCATGTCCATCATCATAGATAACGGTCTTCCTTTCAAGAATCAAGATGTCTGTGAACTCTGTGAGAAGTTTCACATTAAACATCGCTTTTCCATCCCCTATTACCCACAAGGCAATGGTCAGGCTGAAGCATCAAATAAAAACATATTGAGAATCCTCAAGAAGACAGTCAATGATGTCGGTCGTGATTGGCATGTTCAATTGAATCCAGCACTATGGGCATATCGAACTAGTATTCGAACCCCTACAGGCACAACTCCTTACTCATTGGTCTATGGTGCAGAAGCTATTTTACCTATTGAGGTTGAGATACCATCACTACGAGTTTCCTTGCACAATCTCATAGATGATGAAGCATACAGAGTATCTCATCTCCAAGACTTAGAGCTACTTGATGAGAAGCGACAAGTTGCATACAATCACCTCAAGGCCTATCAGCAGCGCATGAGCAAAGCTATAATCATCGAGTTAGACCTAGTACACTTGAGGTAGGTGATCTTGTTCTTTGAGAAAATCCTCGTAACCAACCCAACCGAGAACATCAGGGAAAGTTTGAATCAAACTGGCTGGGTCCATATGTTATCACTGTTGTATTTGGGTCTGGGGCATATTAGTTGGCTACTTCAGAAGGAGAACCACTAGCAGATCTGATCAACAACATGCACCTCAAACGGTTTTATACATAAGCTGCACAGAGCATCAGGCTCCCATATATACTGGCAAAAATACCAAAAACATCCAGATAAATGACCTGAAGGAAATACAAAAACATCAAAATAGTAAAGAAAAATCATGCATCCAAATGGTGAACAACCACTCCGGTGGCACCTTGGGTAACTGCGATAGTGAAAACCTGGCAAATAGGTGCCACTCATAAAGGGTATGGCTCCATTATCTTTTAGACTTGTTGCGATCACATCCACTACATACACACATCCATCTGTCCAAACCATGGCTTGTTATTAATCTCCAATCAAGAAAGTACTTCATGCGTCTTGCATCCCTCTTTTTCATAATCATGTCTAAACTAGGGGCAATGCCCTTAACTTATTGATGGAAGTGGATTCTACCTTGTATTGTGATTCATTGGGTTCTTCATTCAAAACTATCTCACAAAATACCAAAAACATTCAAAACTATCTCGCAAAATACCAAAAACATTCAAAATGTCTCACAAAACCCAAAAACATCAGAAAACATCGAAAATCAAACAAAAAAAAACATGGCAACACATTGTACATACTCATCCGAGCCGATACCAAACAAGCATTGAAAAATACTTGCACGATGATCACTTCTCCAAATCAACCAAACAATCAAACATCAACACTCAAACTGTCTTCAACAAGGGTGCATCCTTCCTTACCAAAACAAAGACAAAATGACGTTTTCTTTGACAAGAAAATTCTATTTAAAAGCTATCAAAATACTTGATTGATTTGTGAGTTATTCATTCGTTTATATATATCAGGTTCCTACAACATTGTTTGTGTATCTTTTGCAAATTATTCCAATGAAGTTCTGGGGCATGTACTAATGGTGTCTACGTGGGAAGTTCACTAAGCTACATGATCTTATGCAAAATGTAGTCATAGATCACTATGGCTTGCTAACTACAGCATATACCTCGACCATATGAGCATGGACCATTACCAAGGATCCATATTCTTTATTCTTTATGTATATACTGTTTACATACAAGAACAATGCTCCTTCTTTGGTTCCTCCTCATCCAATTTGGATAAAGGTTTTTGTCTCTTATTAAGGTATGAACTTGTCTCAAGATATGATCAGCCCAAGATCAAGGAGGACGATCCAAGTCATGCATGAACGAAGATGATCCTTGTCTGTTCTGCAAGCAATACTCTGGTCAACTTGACCCATTATATCAAGTTGTTTGTATTAACTTGCTATATCAAAATCCATGTAAGGAATACTTAGGTCATCTTGAATCATTATGTCAAGTTGCTTGTATTTCCTTACAACATTTTAAAGCTCGATGATGAAAAATAAAGCACTATGGATCATCATTTCATCTCATCTGTTTATATTGCATTTTGTTGCATACCGTCCATCCATTTACTCATTTATTTTCATAATTTTGCATGACAATGTGAACAAAGTTAAAATGAGCAGTTCTGCGACAATTGAGTTGGTTTTTGGCCACAATCGCGACCGAGTACTCTGATACATCATCACGTGCATCATGCAAAGTATAACCAGCCTTGCATTCATCTATCACGATCATATCATCAGCATTACATTTAGTTGCATTTGCATCAAGTAAATTTCATATCATTTTGAAATGCCTATAGTTCATTATCATTTATTAACATTAGTCTTCTTATACCATTTCATCATTGCATAATCATGATGTTTAGATTCATTCATATAAACCAATTGTCCTTGATTGTATTAGCCATTTACTATGCATTCATTTAGTGTCAGTTATCAATTATCATTTTATCATCCTTTATTATCCTTTATCATTTATCATTGCATACATTCATTTATCTATTCATTTAGTAAAAAAAGTACATTCATTCATCCATTATTAGTGTTTTATTATACTCATCTTAGGATTCATTTAAAATTGCATTCATTATCCCTTTTTAATTGCATTAAGGTGAAGTTATTAACCATAAGTTGCATTATCATCACATTATCATTTTACTTCATCATATTTAGGCATTTAGAATCATAAAACCATTTGTCTCAAACATTGGTTCATACGATTTTATATATACATTATAAATATACATTCATTTAGAAATCATCATATAAACATTTGTACTTTACATTTGTTTATCCATATTACATTCATCTAAAAACCATCTAGATGCATTTACATAAAATCATTCATTCATTACATTAACATCATTGCATATCATTATCTCATCATTATATCGACATGACGCACAAGATCTTATCTATATCATCATAAGCATACATCATCATCATGATATTACATACATAAAGCATTACATCAAACAAATCATGCACACATATATAAATCTGCATTCATATGTTAGTCTCCAACATCATACAAACATGCATATAAACAACATATAGGAATCATCTCATCAATGCATACATATACACATATCCATTTAAGCATAAAATCCATACATATCAATATGCATATCATCACAAAAATATGGGATCTCCTCATATATATCATCTCATGTATCAGAGTACAAATGAAGTCTACAAAAACAGCTACCAAGAGCCATCCAAGACATAGTCCAAAAATGATCATATAAATACATGCATGCAAAAATGCTCTATCAAATGCCACTCTGACCAAATGCCGCACCACCATCACCATCTGCTCCCCCACTAGTCCCTACACCATCTGATCTATCTCTCCGTGGAGGCCCCATCAAACCCCCACTAGCTCTTACACCACCTGACACCTCTCTCTGTCATGGACCCATCACAACCCCACTGCTCTGCATCCTCTGAGACCACTCTGACCCGGTCTGCCGCATCTAGGAATAGCTCAGTGTTTGCTGACTAGCTGGCATCACCTGCTCATATAATCCCCACCAATACTCTATCTCAGCCTGTGCCCGTCCAAACTGTCTCATCACCTCCCCAATAGGACCCTGTGCTCCTACTCCAACCCGGACTCTCTCCTGCAGCTCCGCTAATCTCTCCACCATACTATCCCTCTCCCACATCACTACAAACAGCTCCGACTCGTGAAAATAGTTGCACATCTCTCCCTGCAACCTCTGCCTCCAGATCCTCCACCCGTGTCTCGGATGTTGTCAGTCAAGTCTGCAAATGTGCTAGCATATGATCCCGAAGATCACCACCCCCTGTTGCTCCCTCCCCTCTATCCATCGGTATCTCCCTCTCCATACCTCAACCACCTAATCTAACTCCTCTCGGCACCAACGGTCCCTGTGATATCCGCAGTGGAAATCCACCTCTCCCTCTCCATTGGACCCGACCACCTAAGCCACCTCCTCCGCCACCTCCACCGCCTCCACCATCTCTTCCTCGTCCACCTGCACCATCTCCTCCTCCTCGTCCTCCTCCATCACCACCATCCCCCCTCCCTTGTCCACCTATCATCGGTCCTCGACCTTCTCCCCTCCTCCGTCTTTGTCCCCTCTCCTCCTCAAAATCAGGAATCGACTCTGCTAGATCTGATATCCGCGAAATCGGATGAGCCGCCATATACTGCATATACTCCTCCGATACCCCTACATCTACCACCCTTGGTTGTATATCCCATGGCGTCACCTGAAGCATCTGGAACTCTACCAATGCCTGATCATAAGGAAGTACTGGCCCCCATGCATATCTCTCTCAGACCACTCTGGTGTACTCTCCTGATCCCCTCGGCAATACCTGTTGCCGTCCAAACTGCCTCATCACCCTGCCCGACACCTGTCTCTCTACATCATAGCATGTCTGCCCAATGAGGAATCGGGTCATGAATACATATGGCATCACCTCTGCATCATCCTCCCAAGACTCGCACTCAATGTAGGGTCTCCAAATCACTGCATCCATGTCATCTAACGCCTGCCGCCACCACTCTAGCTTCCCCAGGTGGGGCTGACTCATCATACCACTGTACATGACTATATAAGGCTGGTCAATTGCCTGAAATCTCAGACTCACTGGTTGAGTCATCGGTAAGTGCTCCCATGTCCAAATGTGTAGCAGTGTCACTCCCACTGCCAAGGAGCCTCTCCCGTGGTACACTACCTCATGAAACTCCTGATACATGTGCACTAACACACACGGTCCTCAGACAAATCGGGTCCCCTCTGTCATCATCTACTCTATAACCTGTGCCCACCCAATGGCCAAACCATGTGATAGTTTATCCGGACACAGTAGCCCTCCCACAATCCCAGACAAAACTGCTAGTAATGGCTCGTATAATGCTGCGATATCCTCCCAGGCTATGGAGCCATCATCAATGTACACGTCCTCATCGAAGAATCTCTGCATCGCTAGAGTCCCCCATGATCTATCATATGTGACCAGCTCACCCCGAATGAGAATATGCAGGATGCGCCACACATCTTCCAGTGTCATCGTCATCTCCCCCTGCGTTAAGTGAAACGTGCAGGTCTCACTATGCCAGCGCTCTGCCAAGGCTGTAATCAAACCGTGATTCATCCGAATCACGGGCATATACATCACATCATACAACCTAGTCGCTGCAATACAATCAATCTCGGCCTTTGTCAGCCCATCCCGTAGCCCCTGTGTAGCCGGATGTCTCTCACGCAACTGTAAGATGCATAGATCCTCCTGCACACGTGCATCAATCAATCATCATCAGTTGTTTTGTTTTCAAACTTTCTTAAGTTTAAACCTAGACTATCAACATATACTTTGATCAAGTATCTTCGGGTCTCAACAGGTAAGAAATCATGACACACCTAGACTTTAACAGACATTTATCCTAATGACCTAAGTCTCATCAGGCTGCTATGGTTCAAAACAACTTTCACTTCACATCCCTATCCATCCATCATTGGCATCAGGAGATTTTTGTTCACACAAACTGGGGCATCTATTTTCCTAAACAAAAGCACTATCTTGCAAACAATAGCGCTACTTTCTAAACAATAGTGCTAATCCCCTAACAAAAGCGCTTAATCAACCCTACAAAAGGGCTCAAATAACAAAAGCGTTACAACAGCTACGCAATAGCGCTACTTAGCATCAAAAGCGCTCAATTGACCCCTCAATAGCGCTACAAAAACAATAGTGCTCAAATATGCATACAATAGCGCTCATATTTTCAAAAGCGCTTAAACAACAACACAATAGTGCCATTGCGGCACAAAAATGCTAATTAATTGGACAACATCGCCAAAACATAGTTTCAACGCTATTGTCCTGACTCAACTTGGACTCAGCAAAAAATATGTCAAAAATGCATAAAAATTAAAATTTCAAATTTGCGTACCGTTGGTCCGTAGTCCTCTGGCCACTGGAATCGACGGACTCGCTCAAATCAGTACTCTGCTACTGGTACCAGCATCTTGACTGCTGCTCGCTCCTCCAAAATGTCACTATCAGAGCTCTGAATTCACTATGGTCACGGATTCAAATGACCCTGTTTTCACCCCTTTCTCCCCATATAAACCCTTCGCTGCCACCGTAATTTTCCCTCGCTCACCGCCGTGGTCCTCGTGAACTTCCTGAGTCTCCCATTTCTCCATTTATCTCCGATTTCTTCTATTTTTCACCCGTATTGCTACATTATTCTCTTCTATCACCTTGCCAATTTTCATTCTTTTTAAGGAGATCGCTCGATTTATTTTTCGAAATTTTTCGGCCCATCTCTCGAGGGGGCATACCACCCATTAAATTAACATTTTATGGGGCATTTCTTCACACCTATTTTTTTCTTTCTTTAAAATGACGCGATAAACCGCATCGTCTCAAAGAGGGGCAAATGTAGTCACATAAATCTGTCTAGTTTAATTAAATGAATATTTACTATTTATTTGATTAAAAACCCACTAGCCATCGGTTAATTAAATTAATATTTAATTAATTCATCTTCAAACATTCTCCTATTAATTAAATAAATTATTGAATTTATTTTAATTAATTCATTAAACCAAAATCACAATCAATTAAATGAATAAATTCTATTTATTCAATTTAATCCCCTTTCCTCTTTTAAATAAATTAAATCAAACATTTATTTAAATCATTTATCCCCCCCACTTGCATTTTCCTACAAATGCAACTTGCACACATTTATTGAAATAAATTAATTTATTTTAAATAAAAATCCTATTTTCCCTCACCCAATAAATCCACTTGCATTCCTAAAGCCCCTTCTAGATTCTTCTAACCCCTTCCTAATTAGCTTAATCCATCCCCTAATTATTGTCACATTCCTAAGCAACTTGGAGTCACTTCTCAAAGACTTCAAAGTCTTTGAAAAGCATTAAATGCTTTGTGTGTTCAACAATTTAACCTCCAAAGTCTTCCAAACTACTTATGGCTCTTACATGACCATTAATGGCTCTTACATAACCATTTATGGTTATTTCAACTTGCACTCATGTGTCTCCTCAAGCATTTATTGCTTTGACAATGGTTATCCCTTTTGCCTTTGCACAAAAGTTTACCCATTGGATAAAAGCTTTATTCTTTGAATAAATAATTTATTCATTCAACTAACCTTGACCTTAACTCTCATGTTAACTCTCAGGTCATGTCAAGCATTTAATGCTTATTCCCTCTCCTCTCAACCTATCTCACATTGACACTTGTCATCCTAGGATTGGGTTGAAAGCCTTCACATGGATTGAATATCATTCAATCCTGACCCTTGTTGAGATTACTCAATCTCAACCATCCATTGCTCCATTTTACCTATAAATAGAGCTCACATTCCTTATTTTCAAATCCTCAAGCATTTAGCATTCATAGTCATAATCCTGAAAACTTTTATGCATCTAAGATATAGAGAATTTTAGAGAGCATTTAGCATAAATCACTAAATATCTTGTCACTTTCATTTAAAATAAATCATTTTAGCATCATAGCATCTAGTATTAGCTTTTTATTCACATTTAGAGCAAATACTTCAAATCTCAAACCTCCATAAGCATCCATAGTGCAAAAGTTGTTGAGAGCTACACTAGTTTGGAACTTGGAGAGGAGAGGAACAAAAGAGAAGGAGCTAAGAGCATGTTAGGAGGCATTTGAAGATGCCTCATCATATTTACTTCCTTAGTTAAATATTCCCTCATGCTTTTAGTATCTTTTTTGATATGCCTGTTTAGAATAATATTTTCTTGCTAACACTAATGTTTTTCCTCTTGTGTGTGTGTTGTCATCGAATAGATATTCTAACCCTCTTTTTGCAGAGCATCACTAAGCATTGAATTGGACAACCTAATTATGGGTACAGTTTACGACACTACAATAGATCTAGGGTTAGTGGTTGGATCTTTAGGGTTTACAAATAGGTCAATATTTAGCACACACAATGCTTGTTTATGCATTGAGATTGATCTCTCAAAAGTCCTTTCAATAGAAATTTCACTAAAGGTAGGAAATAGACGATGAAAGCAACTTATATCTATTATGAAAAAATTGTGTTCAGGTTCAAAAAATGTTTTTCAACAAACCATGGTACCTCTCAGTGTAATAAGATACAAGTTGTTGTGTAGGATGATGCTGCCCCAAATAGTCGTCTCACTTGGTAGGAGGGGTTTGAACCCCACCATTATGTCATTTCTCCTATTGAGAAAGATGTTTATGTTTTTTCATATACACTTTAGGGAAAAGATCCCCTCATAAGCTCACCCCCTCATATAGAAGTGTAAGATCATTCTCCGGGGAACAAGACAAAAATGAGTCCAAATGGTGCTATCACAGAGGATTCCACAATCATGTTGGATGAAGAAGATTTATTGTCTAATTAAACACTGCAATCTCAATCAACTCATCGGATACTCCAGTTGTGGGTAATGATTGTGGAACTTTAAATGGGAAAAACATCAAAGAAGTATCTACCTCCATTGAGACAGAACAAAAGTGGACGAAAGTGAAGAAAAAGAAAACTCCTGGACAACTAAACTAAAGATTTCGATAAGATCTTCAAAGAAAGGAGATTAGTTAAATATGGGAATGAGTGTTTCTTGTCCTCCGTGTTTAGCTTGTAGATTAAGATAATAGTTGTCTCTTTGCACCTTTGTTGTAGGGATTGCAGCTCACTAATATGTGGTCAGATGAATTCTAGTGTGATCCTATTAGAGGGTTGTTGCGAATAATTATTTTTTTCTTCTCAAATTGAGAGTGGATCCCTTGTCCACAACTTACAAAAAAAAATAATATAAATTGTAATTATCTTAATTAGAAAAAATAAATATTAAAATAAAAAACCCTTTTAAAAAAAATTGTCATAGCATTTTCATATTAAATGTAAAGAAATGAATTCTTAATTCATTTGTCCCTATGTGTGTGTAATTCAACTATGTGCAATTAGTTATGTATAAAATAAAAAACCTATCAAATATTTGTAATTTGTATTGCACAACTAAAAATATTACTACATAGAAAAGGACAAGTTTTGAATGTTTCATGATATTGAGGTGTATTTACTACGAAGTCTTTTAGGTCTTATTTCCACACAACTTGGGCAATGAAGGCATATCAAATGAGGTATATGGAGAAACCATGATTATTTTAATCAAAGGAGAATAGATCAATGGACCAAACACATTTAATCATCTTGCTTCGATTTTGTGAACTATGATCTAAAAAAATAGCTCATCCCTCTCAAATAATAAATGCCTTTAGATTTAATGATTAGTATATATATCCTTACAAAATTTCTATAAAATATGCTATGTATTTTTTTCAAGACATCTTTTTTATAAATAATTTATCACATATTATTATTTATTGTTATTATTACTGTAGTCACATAAATCTGTCTAGCTTAATTAAATAAATATTCGCTATTTATTTGATTAAAAATCCACTAGCCATCAGTTAATTAAATAAATATTTAATTAATTCATCTCCAAACATTCTCCTATTAATTAAATAAATTATTCAATTTATTTTAATTAATTCATTAAATCAAATTCACAATCAATTAAATAAATAAAATTTATTTATTTAATCAGAATCCCCTTTTTCCTCTTTTAAATAAATTAAATAAAACATTTATTTAAATCATTATCCCCCCCCACTTGCATTTTTCTACAAATGCAACTTGCACACATTTATTGAAATAAATGAATTTTTATTTTAATAAAATCCTATTTTCCCTCACCCACCAAATCCACTTGCAAAATCTAATCCCCTTCTAGATTCTTCTAATCTCTTCCTAATTAGCCTAATCCATCCCCTAATTATTGTCACATTCCTAAGCAAAATGGAGTCACTTCTCAAAGACTCCAAAGTCTTTGAAAATCATTTAATGCTTTGTGTGTTCAACAAATTAACCCCCAAAGTCTTCCAAGACCACTAATGGCTCTTACATGACCATTTATGGCTCTTACATAACCATTTATGGTTATTTCAAACTTGTCTCCCCAAACATTTATTGTTTTGACCATATTCATCCATTTCACATTTGCACAAGAGTTTATCCATTGGATAAAAGCTTTATTCTTTGAATAAAGATTTTATTCATTCAACCAACCTTGACTTTAACTTCTAAAGTCATATCAGACATTTAATGCTTATTCCCTCTCCTCTCAACCTATCTCACATTGACACTTGTCATCCTGGGATTGGGTTGAAAGCCCTCACATGGATTTGAAATCATTCAATCCTGACCCTTGTTGAGATTGCTCAATCTCAACCATCCATTGCTCCATTTTCCCTATAAATAGAGCCCATTTCTTCATAATCCAGATCCTGAAAACTTGTATGCATCTAAGCTATAGACATTTTAGAGAGCATTTTTAGCATAATCATCTAATACTTTGTTATTTTGGTTAAAATACATCATTTTAGCATCAATAAGCATAGCATTAGTTTCTCATTTCATACTCGAAGCACAATATTACAATCTCAATCCTCCATAAGCATCCATAGTGCAAAAAGCTGCTGAGAGCTACACTATTTTGGAACTTGGAGAGGAGAGGAACAAGGGAGAAAGGAACTAAAACCATGCTAAGAGGCATTTGGAGATGCCTCGTTATCTTTGCTTCTTTAGTTAGATATATTAGCTTGTTTTTAGCATCTCTCTTGGTATGCCTTTTTAGATTAGTTTTTGATTGACTAACACTGACAATCTAACGTTTTTGTGTCTTTTTGTGTTGTTGATCATTCACTAACCTTGTGCCATTTAGGAGGGCATCAATTACATTAATTCAAGTTGAGACATTTCAAACATGACAAGCTTCAAATTTAAGCTTAAGTCATATATGGTTGTATTCCTATCTTTATTGTAGAAGTATTCTTTATTTAACTTAAATCTGGACCTTTTTTTGTTTCAACTTTGGCCTTGAATTGAATAATTGATCATTACCTTTTCATATTAGAGTCTACAATTAAATTTTCATTAAATTGAATTGCCACTTTCAAAGAATATTGGAAATGGCTCCTTGATTGCCTCTCTTTGCTACAGTCATTGTTTACCTCAATTGCTCCTCTTCACCTTGCTACCATTAACTAGATGAAAATACTTTGCCTTGCAGCAATAAATAAATAATGAGAGTCTTTAGTGGTTTCAAGGTCCATCAATATAAGCATGTATGTGTATCTATGTATTCAACTATACAATTAAAAAAGATAGGAAAACAGATCCGTTGAAAGAAAATTGGTGAGCAATGTCATTATGTTTACATTTATATGTGGATGTATAGTTAACAATAAAGTGTGTCCTAATTAATTATAATCTTTATTAGGCTAGTAAAATTACCATTCCGTTAACTTACAAAAAATTGGGTTTGGACCACTTGACATCTTTGATTTTAATGTACTATTAGACTATCTTCACAATTCCTTTGTCACATCTCATTTATTGATTGTAAACAAATGTTATTATTATAATACTTCAAAAATGAATACTTACCAAAAAAATCTACATTTTTTCATTATATTTTATTGTGTAATAATTTCATTCTATATTTTTTAATTTAAAAAAGAACATTTGATGAAATTAAGATAAAAATAAAACAAAATCTCAAACAATGTTATCATAAAATTAATGGTATTAACAAGAAATACAAATTTCATGTAATTAAGAGCTATTGCCATTATTGTACAAATCAGAGTTTTTCACCCACAAGTAGAACTCGAACTATTTCACTCTATACCTCGAGAACGGTCAAACTACATAGAAACAAAGGCAAACTCTATCCCCGATAGAGCAAAACCTCAACAACTAACACAATACTACTTTTCTCTGTAAATCTTTTTTACTATAATAGATAATCTAAGGTCTTCGTCATATGAAGTAGAAGATGTCTTTATTAAAGTCGATCCACATTGTTCGAAGCCGAGGGCATATGAAGAACCCCAGGAAGAGGAGCCTCACCAGAAAGAACCCGCAACACTTTTTTCATGCTAACCCTCTTCTCTGTGTCAGGGTTTGAACACACAAGCCCCAATACAAGCACAATCTCAGCCTCGCCCTTATCATAATCCCCACCAAGCCTCTGATCAACAACATCCAGTAATCTTTGATTTGCATACAAATCCCAAACCCACTCAACCAAAATCACACCTTGGGCATCTACAGGTTTCCTTCCGCAGGCAACTTCCAGCATAAGAGCCCCAAAGCTGAACACATCTGTGTAAGGAGAAGCCTTACCAGAATGTATAAGCTCAGGCGCAATGTAGCCCAGCGTGCCCACCACATGAGTAGTTTGGGGCTTTTCACTGTGATCATATAACCTTGCCAGCCCAAAGTCCCCTACTCGGCCATTCAGATCACAGTTCAATAATATATTGCTGGACTTAATGTCTCTGTGCACCACACATTTTTCCCACTGCTCGTGTAAGTACAAAAGCCCCGCGGCCACATCTGTGAGAATTTTATATCTCTGAGCCCATGTAAGATTCAATTTGGGACTGTACAAATTTCTTTCAAGGTTTCCGTTGGACATGTAGTCGTAGATGATGAAAAGGCGCTTGTGTTTTCTGCACCAGCCCCTGAGAGGCACCAAGTTCCGTTGCTGCAGCCGCCCAAGGCTGGAGATTTCTGCAATGAATTCCTTCATTCCTTCCGTGCAGTCTTTGTAGATGCATTTCACGGCGACTTGTTCCCCGAAGGGCAGAGTGCCCCTGTAAACCCGCCCAAAGCTCCCATACTCTAGAAGATTGTCGTCCCCGAAACCCTGCAATAAAGCAGAGTGGTAAATCCCTTGTTCAGGATTCTGATTCCCCGTTAAAGATTAACCGTTGCGTCTATATACTTTTCTATGACTACAATGGTGAGACTTCTAGCTACTTGGACTGATTTCATTTCCTAGTCACTAGGGATTTGAGCTGAAAGAAGGGCGTAGAAGCTCACTGAAGGATTTTGGCTAGCAAGTGAGTTCAATAGAAATCAAGGTCAAGAAACTAGTAAGCATGGGAAATAAAATTATCTTCTAATTAGTCAATTTAAGCTAAGCTCTCTTAGTTCGTTTACTTTCCAATTAAATGTGATAAACATTAAAATTATTTTGTAGAAGATATATTTTTTATTCATATTTACCTTTGTGGCGAGATAGAGTTCTCGATAACAAAATCTATGTGGCCAATATTGCAACTCCCATTTCTTGTAAGAATCTATGTAGTCAATCCTTTTAAGCCAGTAAAATGTGCTTAAAATGAGTCCCAAGATGATAATTGCTAAGCTTACTATAGTAATGGATATGAAAGTTGTAGAATGGTAGAATTTGGGGATTTTGATATAAAAGGATGGAAGATGCAAGATGTCTAGATCTGGAGCCTTGTTACCACCAGTTGCGAAGCTCCATGCCAAAATGTAATGATCCTCAATTACAGGAGAGTTACCTGTTAATGCAAGACAATTCAGTATTCTCTCAAAAAGAGGCATGTAAAGTTTACATTCACAAATCTTTTACAAGATATAAATTATATACACTTTTTTCTTAATTAAATGTAAATTGAAATTACATTAAAAGCCTGTAAAACATAAGAATGTTTTTACCTTTTAAGAAATATCAAATTTTTCTTTCACTAAAATATAATAAACTTTGCCATTGTTTTTCCTTTCTTTCTAACAAGTAATAGTCACGTATACTAGTTTGGCATATCAATAAGACAAAGATTTTTAAAATTTAAACAAAAAAAAATGAAAAGTGTAATGGAACTTCAAGGGAGTGGCAAAAGGTTTAATTACATATGAATACTATATATAATCATATGGAAGTAATCTAAAAGGTTTTAAAAAAGTGTCTAAATAAGAAAGTATCACAAATTTCAGTCAATGTTAAATATACTTTGATCTTAGATGAATTCGTTGTCACAACATTATAGACCTAAGAAAATGAACATTCAAACACGCACAACTAGATTCATTAACCTTTTCTAGAAAGAAAATTGAAAATACTAGAACAACATGATAGGGTAGACAATTTTGCCATGCCCCAAGCCAAGTACCTAGTAGATGTGCCTTGGAGTTTCATGGCCACCCTAAGGTAAAGCCTGACCTAGATGCAACCATTAGTACTTTCTAAAAGTAATGGAATAATTGTACCTAGTTGCAAAGTGATCTAATGTAGTGTTATACATATCTAACCAAATTAAACAACTGAATTGAATCAAACTAAATGTGTATAAGACTTCTTCTAAATGGTTGATATTTTTAACTAATATAGTTCATAAAAAACTTAAAACTCCCAAAACCATGTGTTTAGGTAAAACCTTATATAATTTATTTTCGTCCAACCTTATAAACCATTCTTGAAAGATATATCTATCAACAAAATGGTTCCATTGACACAATTATTATGTAAGAAAGTTAATTATATATATACTATATAATTTATATCTTATAGCAATTTTTTAAAAACAAATTTATGGATGTTGCGATAATTGAAAACATTTGATCTCATTTTACCAGTGATCCAATGTAACATTATTAAACTAGGATAGCTTAAAATCTTGGGTATAGGTTATATTATATGCAACAGACAATGAAAGAAATCGAATCAGAAATCAAGCGAAGGGAAACGCCACCTGTAGTCGCTGAAAATCCCACGTACATCTGGTCTTGTATTATCCCATCCAAGTCCAAATCTTTCTTCGACAGCAGAGCCTTATGCGGCCTCGCCTCTCCGACCACTGCAATGCTTATATCCAGCTGCTTCAAGTCCCCATCGTAGTCGATCCAGGCTCTTATATTGTGGCCGCTCTTGAGATCAATGGGCGTCAAAGTGTTCCCTTGCCAATAACCAGCAGGTTGTGCTACCACCGATTTGACGCCGTTGAGATCGATTCCCACATGGTTGCTGTCCTTGTCCTCGACGCCTACGCTCTCGATCGTGTCGAACTCTACAGCAAAGATATGATTGTAGTCTTTGCCGTTGCTGGATAAGTTGACGAGGCCTAAGTACTGACTAGCGATGGCGCCGTTGAGAAGTGGTGTGGGCGTCATGATGAAGCAGAGCCCGTTGCCACCGTCCGAGCGCGGCTGCGGAACCATGGCGAATATGAAGGTCGTACTGAACGAGATTACGGAGCCATTTCTTTTCGTGGGGACAGCCTTTTCAAAATAGGCACGCCCAATGGCACGCCTCGAGTGATTTGTGAGGTTGATTGCGTTGGATTGTATTGAGGTATCTGCAACATATTTTATTGTGCTTGTGACGTTGAAGTGGTTGAAGATGAAACTGGTATTCTGCTCAACACCCTCTGCAATGGTGAAAGAAGAGGAAGCTGCGAGCAGGCAGAGGCAGAGGCAGAGGTAAGTAGCCATTCGAGTAGATTATTACTTCGTTACCTTGTATTTTGTACCTGCGTTCGGCAAAGACAAAGCAAAGCACCAGGTATTTTGTATTATTACTTCGTTACCTTTTATTTTGTACCTGGGGTCTGAAACATTGGCAGGCAAAGCACCAGGTAATTAGCCAATCGAAGTACATTACTATTTAGGTGAAGAAATGACCAAGTTTGAAGTGTGAATCAATGGCAGAGGGAGTTCCGCACAATGTCGCGCGAGTTTGGAATATTGAAAGAAAAAACATTGTATAGGGGCCCCGGTACGACTAGTCTGGTCAAATCTGGTCAAAGATTGATATGACGGAGATTTTAAAGTGTATGGGCTCCAGATGTAGAGAACAATTGTGTGGTTTTAAAACTTGCCGTACGCGATTCTCCCGGAATTAACGTAAATCATTTTTTCGCCACAACAGGTCATCGTGTTTATTAACTGTCCTCCACTGCGCGCCATTTTTCCTGCTCTGTAAAAAAGTTAATTAACAAAAATCAATTTACGAGGGTGAAAAATTTATCCCGGAATTTACCGGCACTTCGGAATCTATGTTATTTGCTTACGAATAACGGAATAAATGGAAATAATTTTAATATTTGTGTAACATTGGATTATTATCATATATATCTTGAAGAAATTTCTATAAAATATGTGTGGAGATACTTTTTATTATAATATTTACTACACTGTAGAGAAGATGTGCATACCTTACCTCTTTGTAGTGTTTGAATTTGTGACCTCTTTTTCAAGAGCACAAGTTCTCCACCACTAGGCCAACTTAGGCTGTACACAAAAAAGGACCCAGAGAAAAGAAGCACATAGAGGAGAGGAGCGATAGTGCACACCCTAACTTTGGTTCAATTTTTCAACTCCGCTAGGTAGACCACTAAATTGACTACACCAAATCAAAATTTTATCTACTGACTTGATGATTTGACACATGTTTTGGTCACACTCATCCAACGTGTTGTTTTTTTGCCATTTCGATACATCGATAAGAACGTGGATGCATCCACACCTTCAACCAACATAACTTACCGTCTGTCGTAAACAGAATGTTCGTGTGACATTCCACTACATGGCCACCCAATCCAACACCTCCTCCGTAAAAACATCCCATCAACACCTTAAAACTTTAGTGGAACAATATAGTGAGTATACTCACAAGGCTTGTACCAAATTATAATGTAGCTTTCCATTTTCAAAAGTTTACAATAATGAACTTAACATCTTGTCATTGTTTATTTTTGAAATATGATAATGTAAAGATATTTTTGTCTGTCTAAATAATTATAAATTATGAAATTTAGTTTTGAATAATTTGTTGGAGGTATTCATTTTAATTTATGTTAAATAATAGATTGATTTTCAAATGGCAAAGTCATAATTAAGATGAGAGGAATAATAAAGTTTCGGGACTCTATCATATTAGATTTATAGTTTATTTAGTGATTTATAAGTTTATAAGCCTCCACTAAATACAATAGCACGAACATCACAAAAAAAAATTACTTCAAAATTATTTTTTTAAAAATTCAAAATTATTTAAGAATTATTTTACTTTATTTACTTTCATTTGAAGAATTATTTTTATTTATATAAAATTTATTTTATTATACTTCAAAATTATTTTATTTGAAGAGCTATTATTATTTACTTAAAGAATTATTCTATTTTAACAAAGAACTTTTATTTTTCTTTAGAATTATTTACAATTTATTTCATTTTATTTTTATTTGAAGAACTATTTTTATTTATTTAAGAGTTGTTCTATTTGTTGGATTTGTGTTAATTTTTTTAAAAAAATATGCAATATAGTAATACATAATTAAATTTAAAAATATAATAGCATCAATAATTATACATTTTTTATTTTTATAATCAAGATATTATTTATATTATTTTTAATTATTAAATCATATCAAATTTTTAAATTGATATAATACCTTAAATATTGTTAGGATATTATATCAAATATTCCTAATATTCATTGTGCTAATTTAAAATCACCATCCAATTTTAACACATTTAGGTTGTGTTAATTCAATTTTAAGATAGCTTCACCAAATCTTGTAAATAAAATCTATTGAAGTTTAAATTCACATTCATTAGCATTCGAAAGGGTTGAAGTGAATCACTTTGTTGTTAATATTTAACAAATTCTAGGGAACTAACTCAACTTCACTATGCTACTAGGGATCAAGTTATCAAACTTAAAATCAACTAATCAATTTACAAAGATTCTTTACTAAGAGAACACTTGCTCATCCATTGATGATATTTATTTCAAGGAAGAGGTTCAAGCTCAACTATGGTAGACAGTTGTGCCTAGTATGAATCAAAGTTGTAGTCAAAATGTGTCCTTAGTAATATCATTATACATTTAACTTGCAAAAAATTGATTTTTAAGTGTTATTAGACTAACTTCCTAATTGCTTTATCATTTCTCATGTATCAATTTTAAAACAAATACTATTAATACAATACTTTAAAGATAAGTACTTGCCACAAACCCAACTTTTTGATTTATTTTAATTTGTAATAATTTCTTCCTATCTTTTTAAATTGAAAAATAACATTTAACAAGATAAAAAGCTAAAAAGAAAATTTATTTCAAACAAATAATATATTGTTAAATTGATGATATTAGAGAGAAAAAAAATAAAATGAACATAATAATATAAATGTCTTTCTAATGTCTTTTTAATTATAATTAGATCTTTTGTCATTCTTGTACAAATCAGATAATAGACCATGTTGCACTAAATACTCCCACTAATAGAAAGAAAAGGAAACTGTATCACCAAAACCTCAAACAGTTAACGCAATAGGACGCTTCTTCTATGTAAATCTTTCTTACGACATCTTTTCCATCTTATTCGACAACCACAAAGTCGAGAACGTCTCAATTAAAGGCGATCTCCAGGCAAAGTAGCCTCGCCGCAAAGAACCTGCAACACTTGTCTTATGCTAAGCCTCTCCTGTGGGTTAGGGTTTGAACACACAAGCCCCAATACAAGCACAATCTCAGCCTCGCCCTTATCATAATCCCCACCAAGCCTCTGATCAACAACATCCAGTAATCTTTGATTTGCATACAAATCCCAAACCCACTCAACCAAAATCACACCTTGGGCATCCACAGGTTTCCTTCCGCAGGCAATCTCCAACAGAAGAGCCCCAAAGCTGAACACATCTGTTGAAGGAGAAGCCTTACCAGAATGTATAAGCTCAGGCGCAATGTACCCCAGCGTTCCCACCACATGAGTAGTTTGGGGCTTTTCATTGTGGTCATATAACCTTGCCAACCCAAAGTCCCCCACTCGGCCATTCAGATCACTGTCCAATAATACATTACTCGATTTAATATCCCTGTGTACCACACATTTTTCCCACTGCTCGTGTAAGTACAGCAGCCCGACGGCCACATCTGTGAGAATTTTATATCTTTGAGCCCATGTAAGATTCAATTCTGGACCGTGCAAATTTCTTTCAAGGTTTCCGTTTGACATGTACTCGTAGATGATGAAAAGGCGCTTGTGTTTTCTGCACCAACCCCTGAGAGGCACCAAGTTTCGGTGCTGCAGTCGCCCAAGGCTTGAAATTTCTGCAATGAATTCCTTCATTCCCTCTGTGCAGTCTCTGTAGATGCATTTCACGGCGAATTGTTCGCCGGAGGACAGAGTGCCCCTGTAAACCCGTCCAAAGCTCCCATAGCCCAGAAGGTTGTCGTCCCTGAAACCCTGCAATAAAATACAGTGGTAAAATTCTTGTTCAGGATTCTGATTCCCCATTAAAGAATAAGTATTGCGTCTAAAGATTTTGCAATGACCACGATGGTGAGACCCTAGGTACTTGGTCTGATTACATTTCCTAGTTGCTAGGGATTTGAGCTGAAATAAGGGCGCATAAGCTCTCCCAAGAATGAGATTTCAATTGAAATCAAGATCAGGAAACTAGTATGTACAGAAAATAAATCATCTTATGCATAGAAGATGTAATTAGGCTGAGGGCTTATGGAGGGGGCTTCCTTAAAACTAGAGTTGTTGGTTGTCTCATGAATTTTGTATTGCACTCCAGCTTAAAAATTTAAACTCCTAATTTTAAAGATGTTGATGGTGTCTTCTTAAGTTTAAAATCTTAAAATTAAGCAAGCTGATTGTAAATAAATTCAGTCTAATCTCAAACATTCAGATGACTGACAAGTGGCATAAAACATTCTTAAGTTGGTGGGGCAAGTCAATTTAAGCTAAGTCCTCCTAATTCATTTATTTTCCCAATTAAATATGCGAAAACTTTAGAAAAAGGACATTTCCAAACATTGAAAAATATTGTAAAAGTCTTTTGTTCATAGAGTAAGATATTTCTTTATTCATGTTTACCTTTGTGGCGAGGTTGAGTTCTCGATAGCAAAATCTATGTGGCCAATATTGCAACTCCCATTTATTGTAGGATTCTATGTAGTCAATCCTTTTGAGCCAATAAAATGTGCTTAAAATGAGTCCCAAGATGATAATCACTAAGCTTACTATAGTAATGGATATGAACATTGTAGAATGATAGAACTTGGGTATTTTGACATAAAAGGATGGAAGATGCAAGATGTCTAGATCTGGAGCCTTCCTACCACCAGTTGCGAAGCTCCATGCCAAAATGTAATGATCCTCAATTTCATTACCTGTTAATGCAAGATAATTCAATATTCTCTCTAAAAGAGGCATATAAAATTCACATTTGTAAATCATTTTCAAGATATAAATTGTATACAATTACTCCTTTATTAAATGTAAGATGACATCACTAGAATCTAAAAACAATTACAATAAAAACTTTTAAACATGAAAATATTTTTATCTTTTAAATTAAGAAATATCAAAATTTTCTCTCATAAAAGATAATATACTCTGCGGTCACTTTTTCTTTCTTTTATAAAATTATAGTCATTTACACTAATTTAGTCCATCAATAAGTCAAAGAGTTTTAAAATTTAAACAAATAAAAATGTCGTAGTGGGAAACTTTCTAGCATTTTCAAGGGAGTGACAAAAGATTTAAATACATATGAATACTATATATATAACCATATGCAAGCCATGTCAAAGGTTTTAAAAAAGTGCCTGAATGAGAGTATTTTGGAGTACAATCACTGTTGAATATATTTTTGTCTTAGTGAATTCATTGTCACAACATTGCAGACCTAAGAGAATAAACACTCACACATACATGACTGGATTCATTAACTTTTTCTTGAAAGAAAACACTACTACAACATTAGGGAGTTGTTTATCTAGACACCTAAAACACTACTACAACATTAGGGAAACGTCACCTGTAGATGCTGAAAACCCCACGTACATGTGGTCTTGTATAATCCCATCCAAATCCAAATCTTCCTTCGACAGCAGAGCCTTATGTGGTCTCGCCTCTCCGACTGCTGCAATACTAATCTCCAGCTGCTTCGAATAGCCGTCGTAGTCGATCCAGGCCCTTATATTATGCCCGCTCTTCAGATTAATGGGCGTCAAACTGTTCCCTTCCCAAATTCCAGCAGCTTCTGCCACAACTGACCTGACGCCGTTGAGATCGATTCCGACATGGTTGTTGTCCTTATCCTCCACGCCTACGCTCTGAATCGTGTCGAACTCTACAGCAAAAATATGATTGTAGTCTTTGCCATTGCTGGAGAAGTTGACGAGGCCAAAGTACTGACTGGCGATGGCGCCGTTGAGAGCGGTGGTGGGCGTCATGACGAAGCAGAGCCCGTTGCCACCGTCCGAGCGTGCCTGCGGAACCATGGCGAATATGAAGCTCGTACTAAATGACATTACGGAGCCATTTCTTTTCATGGGGACAGCCTTGTCAAAATAGGCACGCCCAATGACACGCCCCGAGTGATTTGTGAGGCGGATTGCGTTGGATTGTATGGAGGCAGCTGCAACATATTGTATTTTGCTCATGGCGTTGAAGTGGTTGAAGAGGAAAGTGGTATTGTGGTGGGCGTCCTGTGCAATGGTGGAAGAAGAGGAAGCTGCGAGCAGGCAGAGGCAGAGAATGAGGCAAGTAGCCATCAAGCAGATTATTCCTTTGTTACCTTGTATTTTGTATCTGTGTTATGCAAAGAAACGACCAGATTTGGAGTCTAAAACATTTGCAAGTATAAGTAGCCATCGAAGTACGTTACTACTTCTTGTGAAAAGGAATTGCGTAAAATGTCGCGAGAGTTTGGAATATTAAAAGAAAAAATTGTCCTAGGGGCCCCTCTGATCTGGTCAAATCTTGTCACATGGATATGACGGAAATTTAATATGGGGCCCACAGCCAGGTAACTAAGTCAGAAACTTGCCGTGGGCTATTTTTTCGTAATTCGTAATTAACGTAGATAATGTTTTCGCGACAACAGGGCGATTTTTTCGTAACTCGTAGTTAACGTAGATAATGTTTTCGCGACAACAGGGCGATTTTTTCGTAATTAAACGTAGATAATTTTTTCGCGGATTTTTCGCGATAACAGATCATCACATTTATTAAGGGAAGAGAGGGAAGTGTACCACTAGTTTGTTTGCGGCATCTAGAGGTTCTAAACAGACTCATTTTTTTATTTTTTTTTGTTGTTGTTGGGCATGAGATTTAATTATTTATAACTATTGTTTTGATTTTTTATTATTAATGACGTACATTATAAAATACATTTTGTAGACAAAAATAAAAAAATAATTGTTTCAAAATGTTGTCCTATACATAACTTATATAATACCAATACCCGTACATAACTTATATAATGCCAATACCCGTACATTTTATTCTCAATTTTTTTAATAATTTATTCAAGTATAAATTAACAAAACACTTATTCAATTTTATGAGGGGTGTGAGACTCTCATTTAATAACCTTAAAAAAATTTATGTGGGGGGCAATTTACACATCGCATCGTTCGTTTTGTGTGCAGTGTGGACCACATGACAATTTGGGTTGGAACCGGTGAAAGGGCATTTTAAAGCCTTTTTTCCATCATTCCGCGACATTTTGGGGATTATTTTCCCTATGGTGGTGATCTTCCTACTCTCATCTCAAACATTCGTGTTCTCTATCCTCAAGCGGCATGATCTCTAGATGGAAGGAAGGTAACATTGGCATGTCCCTTCAACCACGCCTGGAATATGACAACCACCCTTGTCTGTCATTAAGCCGATAGGCTTTTAGTGGGGACTTTTGCCTGCCGAAGTGTAAGACTCTCCGGTCGTTGAGTTTGCGGGGGTCGGATATTTTCCCGTGGATGGTGCCGACGACGAGTGTTCGTGGGTCCGCACGCGACGACTAGACTCCCTCTTGCCTTTGTCGGTCGACACGAATCTCGAACTGTCGAGGTGTTTGTTGGCTTGGCCTATGTCGGTGGGCACGAATCTCGAAGTCTTTGTCATCGCTTAGACAAAGGTATACTCACCAACTAACCCTAATTTCTTTTTGGTTGTCTTCATTCTGTGAATTATTTTTCTATGCATCTTATAGCGTGATGGTATGATGAAAGAATAAGTATCTGATCGAATCGGGTGAATTAGTATATTGAAAAACTGATACAAATTTCCCAAGCTCAAACTCAGTCAAACAAAGTAAACATATCTCAGTCAAGATCAATATTCTTACGAATACTTGGCATTAACCGATTTAACTGTGATGACAACTTTTAACAGTAAACACCTTCAATCTTGTAAACATCAACAATGCTTAATCTCAACTCAACATATTCATTTCTCAATGCTTCTACTTAACATGCCTTATCAGAAGTTAACCAAATCAACAAATAAGATCACAACCACAAAAGCATTCACCGCTTGACACAAATGTTTATACGTGGAAAACCCAAATAGGTAAAAACCACGGTGAGATGGGACTCACAAGGATAGATATCTGTACTCTTTCGAAGTTTACCCTGTTAGGAGCCAAAGCCTGTTAGAGCTTTACAATAAGTCATGTTAAGAACTAATTCCGGTTAGGAATCACCCGGTTAAGGGATTTACAAATATGCCTTGTTAGAAGCACAATACCCTGTTAGGAGTAACTTCGCTAGAGGATTTAAGAATCCAAGCTAATGGACGACCTTGTTAGAGGATTTAATGAGTAACCAAGCTTGTTAGAGCTTACCCGGTTAAGGGTTTTTACTTCTGCTGTAATTGTTAGAAAACAACAGGTTTTCTTGATCTGTCTGAGTAGCACTACATTTGCTTGATCAGATTCTTCTAAGCTTCAATCTGCCTTCACTCAAAGTGCAGATCCATTCATTGGTTGGGCAACCACACACTCAACAGGTTTTCTACCAATCTTTCCAACAACCTTTACAAACAACTTCATCGACCTTAAATACAAATCAATTAGGTTAGTAACACAAAAAAAACATAATTCTCATCATTGAGATTACAAACAAGTTGGTTCAATCTTGACCATTAGAAATCATGATAATCTCTTCACATTCTTCAAGACAATTCCAACTGCTCCATTGGACTTTGTAACTCATCACACGTTGTGCATTAAATGCAATCCACTTTGCTCCTTCCCTAGATAATAAGCAAACATGCCAAACCAATTTGAATTTATCCTCATGCGATGATCACACGTGTCTCCATCATTACCGCTCATTAGATAATAAACCAACAAACTTGATCAGTTAGGGTTTAATAGCTGATAGGGTTTACCGATTACATTACATAAAAGGTTTGAACGTTTACACCGGTTTACTGGTTCAACTCACAAACTTTACATACTAGTTACAACACCTTCTACAACTCTCTTCTTATCGGTTACTAGCCAATATAAAAAATAACAATATCAACAATAAAATGAATACCTTTTACCGGTTCAATTGACATCAATGACAACATATCAATAATGCAATCTCTATGCAAAATGGAAACATCGCGTTGTTAGGGTTAACCATGAAGTGCGATCTCATGAAGTCTGTTACTTGTCAGGTAAATTGTTTGGATTTTATTAGTGTTTGATTATTGTTTATTTTCTACAGAATGTGTTGAATTTTTTTTTGACCTTCTTGCGGTTTGTTGTTTTTCTGTCATTGGATTTTGTTTGCAAGTTACGAGTGCTTCTCATCTCCAAAACAAATGTATACTCATCGCATAACCCTAATTGCTTTTCGTTGTCGTCAACTCTGTTACTCTGCAAGGTATGTTTTCTTGTTTGTCTGCAAACTAATCTTCTTTCTGTTTTAATGAGTTTAGTTTTGACATATTTTAGGTTTAATTTTTTCCTGTTATTGGATTTTCTTTGCAGCTGGCAAGTGGTTATAGCTTTTTGGGTCTTCTTTTGTGACTGTTGCTTAATACCTTTAATTTTTAGGGTTATTTCGTATTGGTAGGGTTTTCTGTGATTTGCCACTTTGTTGTCGTGAAGCCTTTTACTCTGCAAGGTAAATACCTTTGTGGCATAACAGATAAGCTTAGCACAACATCAAAATCATTTAGATTAATGGCATTACAGTGTTGGAGAAAAACTTAAACAGAACCTTAAAACCTAAAAGCACTGTCAACCTGCAAACAAAAGCCAATGACATGAGGTGAATTAAAAAAAAAGAAAATTACTTTGTAGGAAATCAAAAATTGAACACAAATGTATTTACCTTGCAGAGTAAAAGGCTTCACGACAACAAAGTGGCAAACCACAGAAAATCCTACCAATACGTAATAACCCTGCAAATTAATGGCATTAAGGAACACTCACAAAAAAAACCTTAAAATCTATAAGCACTCGCCAACTGCAAAGAATATCCAATGACAGGAAAACAATAAACCTAAAATATGTCAAAACTAAACCCATTAAAATAGAAAGGACTTTACTTTGCAGACAAACAAGAAAACATACCTTGCAGAGTAACAGAGCTGACGACAATGAAAAGCAATTACGGTTAGGCGATGAGTATGCGTTTGCTTTAGAGATGGCAAGCACTCGTAACCTACAAACAAAACAATGACGAAAAAATAACAAACCATAAGAAGGTTGGGAGTGCTTTTAGGTTTTAGGGTTCTGTTTGGGTTGATGTCCAACACTGTAATGCCATTGATTTGTATGGTTTTGATGTTGTGTTTGGCTTATGGGTAAGTGCACCAAGTTGTGGTCCCAAAAAGGTGCCACTTCTTACTTTTTCATAAAAAAGCGTCATTGGCATGAAAAGGTTATCCAAACCTACGGGTTGGATGCCTAAGGCAAATCCAACCCAAAGGGTTGGTATTCTCCCAAGGAAACCATTTGGCGAGCGCCAAATATGGCACTCGCCAAATGCAAAATTTTGAATTTTTACATTTGGCGCACGCCAAATGCAAAATTTGAATTTTCACATTTGGCGCTCACCAAATGTGAAAAGTCATTTTTTTGCATTTAGCGAGTGCCAAATGTTCTGCATTGTCCAATGTGAAGGTTTTGTGAGTGTGTAGATTTTTCAATCTTGCCATAAATTAAATCCACCCTCGAAGGAGAATATATACATGAAATATAAAATTTAAGTATAGCTCTATAGGACTTATAATGTAGATTCTAGTTTTTAGAGGATCATATAAAATTTCAGACTTCGTCAAATTTCAATAATCGACATGTCAAATTTCAGTAATCAACATGATCCCATTAGCATTCTTTAGCTATGTATCTCACTCTCTTTATCTTCCCCAAACTCTAGACTTATCTCTCTCCCTCTCTTGTCTCTCTCGCTTCTTTATCCTTGACTCTCTCCCTCTCTCTTCTCTCTCACTCCCTTATTGTTTCTCTCCCCTCCCACTCCTTTCTCTTGGTCACTACCCATCCCTTTTATCCTCTCTCCCCCAATATCTAGGGTTGTCCCTCCCTCACTATTCACCTCACTATCTCTCCCTCCCTATATTATTACCCACCTTTCTCTCCCCCTCTAGGTTTCTCACTTATCTAATTGTCCACCCTCTAGTTCTCTCCCTCCCTCTCCACCTTTCTCTCCCTTCTCCTTACCTCTCTCTATTTATGAACTCTCTCCCTCTCTTCTCTCTCTCTCTCCAAACCTTTATATCTCCTCATTCTCTAGGTCTCACAGTCCCTCCATGTATACCTCTCTATCCATCTCCTCTTACTCATCTCTTTGTTCTTCTATCTCTTCTATTATCCCTCCCTCCCCTCTCCAGGTCTCTACCTTCCTTTCTTCCTCTCTCCCTCTCTATCTCCCTCTCCCACTCTCGTGTCTTCTCTCTTCCTCTCTTATTCTCTATCTTCATTGTTTAGGTCATTACCTCTCCATCCCACCCTATCTCCCCTCTCTATGTTTCTCCCTCCCTTCCTCTCCACCTATCTACCTCTACATATAGGTCTCGTTACCCACCTCTCTTTAGCCCCCTCTATCTATATCACTCCTCTCTGGCCATCTAGGTCTCTCACCTATCTATATGCCCCCTCTATAGTTCTCTATGTCCCTCTCTACCTCTCTCTCCCTCCTCCTTAACCCTATCCCTTTATGAACTCCCTCCTTTTCTCTTCCTCCCCTTAGCTCTTTATCTCCTCCTTCCATAGGTCTCTCACTCCCTCCATGTCTACCTCTCCATCCATCCCCTCTTACTCATCTCTTTGTTCTTCTATCTCTTCTCTTCTCCCTCCCTCCCTTCTCTAGGTCTCTCCCTTCATTTCTTCCCCTCTCCCTCTCTACCTCCCCATCCATACATACCCCCATATATATCTCACTCCCCCACTTTTTTATTCTCTCTCTCTACATTCTAGGTCATGCACTCTCTCTCACCTCTCTAGGTTTACCACTTCCTTCTTCTCCACCTATCTGCCTTTGCATCATGTCTCATTACTCACCTCTCTCTCCCCCCCTCTATCTATCTCATTCCTCTCTCTTGTCATCTAGGTCTCTCATCTTTCTTTCCCAATATAGTTCTTTCACCTATCTATTTGTCCCCTCTCTAGTTCTCTCCCTCTCTCTTCCCCTATATCTCCCTTCCCCTTTACCCCTATTTATTTTTGAACTCTCTCCTCCTCTTCTCGCTTTCCCCCCACCTCTGCATGATCTCCTTCCCTAGGTCTTGTAGTCCCCCTATGTTTACCTCTCCCTCAATCCCCTCAAACTCTTCTCTCTCTTTATTCTTTCATCTCTCCTCTTATCCCTCCCTCCCATTTATAGGCATCTGTATTATTTTCTTCCCCTCTCCCTCTCTATCTCCCTCTCCCTCCCTGTCCCCATCTCTCTCTCCCTTCCCTACTAATTCTTATTCTCTCTTTACCGTCTACATCATCAGCTTTCCATCACACCCTCTCTAACCCTCTCTAGGTTTCTCCCTCATTCCCTCTCCACCTCTCTACATCTCCATCCATATCTCATTACCAACCTCTCTCTATCCCCCTCCATCTATCTCAACCCCCTCTCTCTCACCCTATCTAGGTATCTCATGCCTCTCTCCCCCTCTAGGTATCTTATATCTCTATATAACCCATCTGGGTATGTGCAGGAGCATGGTGGGCCATATAACCCCTTAGGAAACCATTACTATCTATCTTAGGAAACCATATGACCTCTTCGGACAACATATGGTGTCACTATGGGTCATATGGTGTCCTAAGGGGTCATATGGTGTTCTATGACCCCTTAGGATACCATATGATCTCTTAGAACACCATATGAGCCCTAACGACGCCATATGGTGTCCTAAGGGGTCATTTGGTGTTTTATGACCCCTAAGGACATCATATGACCGGTTAGGACACCATATGACCCCTAATGACACCATATGACCCCTAACAACACCATATAGTGTCCTAAGGGGTCATATGATATTCTATGACCCCTTATGACACCATATGCCCCATAACAACACTATATGGTGTCATTAGGGGTCATATGGTGTCTAAGGGGTCACATGGTGTCGTTAGGGGTCATATGATGTCCTAAGGGGTCATATGGTGTCCAAATGGGTCATAGAATACCATATGACCCCTTAAGACACCATATGATCCCTAACGACACCATATGACCCCTTAGGACACCATATGACCCCTAACGACACCATATTGTGTCTTGAGGGATCATATGGTGTCACAAGTGGTCATGTCATGTACTAGGATGTTAGAAGGGGTCATATGGTGTCCTAAGGGGTCATAGAACACCATATGACCCCTCAGGACACCATATGACCTCTTAAGACACCATATCGTGTCGGTAGGGGTCATATGGTGTCCTAAGGGGTCATATGGTGTCGTTAGGCATCATATGGTGTCCTAAGGTGTCATATGGTATTCTATGACACATTACGATGCCATATGACCCCTCAGGACACCATATGACCCCTAAGACCACCATATGGTGTCCTGAGGGGTCATATGGTGTCGTTAGGGGTCATATGGTGTCATTAGGGGTCATATGATGTTCTATGACCCCTTAGGATATGGTGTCCTAAGGGGTCATATGGTGTCCTTAGGGGTCACATGGTGTTCTATGACCCCTTGCGACACCATATGAACCCTTAGGATATGTCATATGGTGTCCTAAGGGGTCATATGGTATTCTATGACCCCTTAGGACACGATATAACCCCTAATGTCACCATATGGTGTCGTAAGGGGTCATATGATATTTTATGACCCCTTAGGACATGATATAACCCCTAACATCACCATATGGTGTCATAAGGGGTCATATGATTTCCTAAGGGGTCATATGGTGTCCTAAGGAGTCATATGGTATTCTATGACCCCTTAGGACACCATATGATCCCATACACCATATAATTCCTAATGCCACCATATAGTGTCCTAAGAGGTCATATGGTGTTCTATGACCCCTTGGGACACCATATGAACCCTAATGACAACATATGGTGTCCTAAGGGGTCATATGGTGTTCTATGACCCCTTGGGATGCCATATGAGTCCTCAAGACACTATATGACCCCATACGACACCATATGACCCCTCACGACACCATATTGTGTCCTAAGGGGTCATAGAACACCATATGACCCCTAACGATGTCAGATGACCCCTTAAGACACCATATGGTGTCGTTAGGGGTCATATGGTGTCCTAAAGGGTCATAGAACACCATATGACCCCTTAGGAACCATATGACCCCTAACAACACCATATGACCCCTTACGACACCATCTAGTGTTCTTAGAGGTCATATGGTGTCCTAAGGGGTCAAATAGTGTCTTAAGGGGTCATAGAACATCATATAACCCCTTAGGACACCTTATGATCCCTTAGGACACCATATGGTATTGTTAGGGGTCATATGGTGTCCTAATGGGTCATAAAATACCATATGACCCCTTAGGACACCATATGCCCCTAATGACACCATATGACATGCTCTAAGGGATCATATGGTGTCTTAAGGGGTCATAGAACACCATGTGACACCTAAGGACACCATATGACCCCTTATGACACCATATGACCCCTTAGGACACCATATGGTGTTGTTAGGGGTCATATGGTGTCCTAAGGGGTCATTGAACACCATATGACCCCTTAGGACACAATATGACCCCTAATGACACCATATGACCCCTAACGATGCCATATGACCCCTAACGATGCCATATGACCCCTTAGGACACCATATGGTGGTCTTAGGGGATATATGGTGTCCTAAGGGATCATAGAACACAATATGACCCCTTATGACACCATATGACCCCTTAAGACACCATATGACCGTTAACGACACCATATGGTGTTGTTAGGGGTCATATGGTGTCCTAAGGAGTCATATAGCATCCTAATGGGTCATAGAATACCATATGACCGCTTAGGACACTCTATGACCCCTAATGACACCATATGACCCCTCAGGACACCATATGACCCCTAACGACACCATATGGTGTCCTAAAGGGTCATATGGTCTCCTGAGGGGTCATATGGTGTTCTATCACGCCCTAGGACACTATATGGCCCATTTTAACATCCTAGTACATGACATGACCACTTATGACACCATATGACCCCTCAAGACACAATATGGTGTTGTTAGGGGTCATATTGTGTCCTAAGGGGTCATATTGTGTCGTTAGGAATCATATGGTGTCCTAAGGGGTCATATGATATTCTATTACCAATTAGGACACCATATTATCCCTTATGACACCATATGACCCCTAACGACACCATATTGTGTCATTAGGGGTCGTATGGTGTCCTAAGGGGTCATATGGTGTCATTAGGGGTCGTGTGGTGTTATATGACCCCTTAGGACACCATATGACCCCTAACAACACCGTATGGTGTCCTAAGGGGTCATCTGATGTCGTTAGGGGTCATATGGTGTTCTATGACCCCTTAGGACACCATATGACGTGTTCTAATGGGTCATAGAATACCATATGACCCCTTAGGACACCATATGCCCCTAACGACACCATATGACATGCGCTAAGGGGTCATATGGTGTCTTAAGGGGTCATAGAACACCATATGACCCCTAAGGACACCATATTACCCCTTAGAATACCATATGGTGTCTTTAGGGGTCATATGGTGTCCTAAGGGGTCATTGAACACCATATGATCCCTTAGGACACCATATGACCCCTAATGACACCATATGATCCCTTAGGACACCATATGGTGGTCTTAGGGGACATATGGTATCCTAAGGGGTCATAGAACACCATATGACCCCTTATGACACCATATGGCCCCTTAAGACACCATATGATGGTGTCGTTAGGGGTCATATGGTGTCCTAAGGGGTCATATGGCATCCTAATGGGTCATAGAATACCATATGACCGCTTAGGACACCATATGACCCCTAATGACACCATATGACCCCTTAGGACATCATATAACCCCTAACAACACCATATGGTGTCCTAAAGGGTCATATGGTGTCCTGAGGGGTCATATGATGTTCTATCATGCCCTATGACACTATATGACCCATTTTAACACCCTAGTACATGACATGACCACTTGTGACGCTATATGACCCCTCAAGACACAATATGGTGTTGTTAGGTGTCATATGGTGTCGTTAGGAATCATATGGTATCCTAAGGGGTCATATGATATTCTATTACCCATTAGGACACCATATAATCCCTTATGACACCATATGACCTCTAATGACACCATATGGTGTCATTAGGGGTCATATGGTGTCCTAAGGGGTCATATGGTGTCGTTAGGCATCATATGGTGTTATATGACCCCTTAGGACACCATATGACCCCTAACAACACCATATGGTGTCCTAAAGGGTCATATGATGTTGTTAGGGGTCATATGGTGTTCTATGACCCCTTAGGACACCATATGACCCCTTAGGACAACATATGGTGTCGTGAGGGGTCATATGGTTTTGTATGGGGTCATATAGTGTCCTAAGGGGACATAGAACACCATATGACCCCCTAAGGGGTCGTTAGAGGTCATATTGTGTCCTATGACCATTTAGGACACCATATGATCCCTTAGGATACAATATGGTGTCGTTATGAGTTGTATGGTGTCCTGAGGGGTCATATGGTGTCCGATGGCCCCTTAGGGCACCATATGACCCCTTAGGATAAAATATGGTGTCATTATGGGTCATATGGTGAAGGAAACCATATAAGCCCTCATATGGTGTTGTTATGGGTTGTATGGTGTCTTATTACCCCTTAGGACACCATATGGTGTCATTATGGGTCTTATGGTGTGCTAAGGGGTCATATGGTGTTATATGACCCATTAGGACACCATATGACCCCTTAGGACACCATATGGTGTTATTATAGGTCGTATAGTGTGCTAAGGGGTCATATGGTGTCATATAACCCCCTAAGGGGTTGTTAGGGGTCATATTGTGTCCTAAGGAGTCATATTATGTCCTATGAACCCTTACGACACAATATGGTGTTGTTATGCATCGTATTGTGTCCTAAGGGGACATATGATTCCCTATGACCCCTTAGGTGTCATTAGGGATCATATTGTGTAATAATGGGTCACATTATATCCTATGACCCCTTAGGACACCATATGGTGTCGTTATGGGTTTTATGGCGTCCTAAGGGGTCATATGGTGTCCTATGATCCCTTAGGACACCATGTGACCCCTTAGGACACTATATAGTGTTGTTCTGGGTTATATGGTATCCTAAGGGGTCATATAATGTTCTATGACCCCTTAGGACACCATATAACCCTTACGTGTCGTTAGGGTTCATATTGTGTCCTAAGGGGTCATATGGTGTCCTATGACCCCTTAGGACACCATATGACCCCTTAGGTGTCGTTAGGGGTCATATTATGTTCTAAAGGGTCATATGGTGTCCTATGACCCCTTAGGACACCATATAGTGTCAATATGGGTCATATGGTGTCCTCAGGGGTCATCTGGTGTCCTGTGACCCCTTAGGACACCATATGGTGTTGTTATGGGTCGTATGGTGTCCTAAGGGGTCATGTGGTGTCCTATGACACCTTAGGACACCATATGGTATCCTTATGGGTTGTATGGTGTCTTAAGAGGTCATATGGTATCCTATGACCCCTTAGGAAACCATATGACCCCTTAGATGTTGTTAAGGGTCATATTATGTCCTAAGGGGTCATATGGTGTCATATGACCCCTTAGGACACCATATGACCCCTTAGGTGTCATTAGGGGTCATATTGTATCCTAAGGGGTCATATGGTGTCCTATGACCATTTAGGACATCATATGACCCCTAAGGACATCATATGGTGTCGTTATGGGTTGTATTGTGTCCTAAGGTGACATATGGTGTGCCCTTAGGGCACCATATGACTCCTTAGGTGTTGTCAGGGGTCATGTTATGTGCTAAGGGGTCATATGGTGTCTTGTGACCCCTTAGGGCACCACTTGGTGTTGTTGTGGGTCGTATGTTAAGGAGGAGGGGGAGAGAGATAGAGAGGGAGAGAGAGAACTATAGAGGGGATATATAGATAAGCAAGATATATAGATTTTGAGAGAGGAGTGAGATAGATAGAGGGGGATAAAGAGAGGTGGCTAATGAGACCTATATGCAAAGGTAGATAGGTGGAGAGGAAGGGAGGGAGAAACCTAGAGAGGGGAGAGAGGGTGGGTTGGAGAGTTAATGAACTAGACAATGAAGAGAGAGAATAAGAGAGGAAGAGAGATAATGAGAGAGTGGGGGAAGGACATATAAATGGAGAGGGGAAGAAAGGAAGGGAGAGATCTAGAGAGGGAAGGGAGAGAGAAGAGAAGAGATAGAAGAACAAAGAGATGAGTAAGAGGGGATGGATGGAGAGGTAGAAATGGAGGGAGCGAGAGACCTAGAGAATGAGGAGATGGATCTAGGTTTGGAGAGAGAGAAGAGAGGGAGAGTGTTCATAAATAGATAGGGGCAAGGGAAAGGGAGAGAAAGGTGGAGAGGGAGGGAGACAACTAGAGGGTGGACAATTAGATAAGTGAGAAACCTAGAGGGGGAGAGAGAGGTGGGTAATAATATAGGGAGGGAGAGGTAGTGAGGTGAATAGGGAGGAAAGGAGAGCCCTAGATATGGGGAGAGAAAGGATAGAAGGGATCGGTAGTGAACAAGAGAAATGAATGGGAGGGGAGAGAAATAATAAGAGAGTGAGAGAGAAGAGAGAGGATGGGAGTCAAGGATATAAATTAGGGTACAAGGAAGGGATGAAAGGTAGAGAGGGTGGGATATACCTAGAGACGGGAGAGAGAAGTGAGAGAGACAAGAGAGGGAGAGAGATAGGTGTAGAGTTTAGGGAAGATAAAGATAGTGAGATATGGATCTAAAGAATGCTAATAGGAGAATGTTGATTATTGAAATTTGACTAAGTATGAAAGTCAATATGATCCTCTAAAAACAAGCATCTACATTATAACTCCTATAGAGTTGAAACCACTCTCAAACATCCTACCAATATATACATGAAATATAACTTAAAGTGACATACTTAAATATTATATTTCATGTATATATTCTCCTCTCATGATGGGTATAACTTGTGCCCAAGTTGAAGAATTTGCATCACATAACCTTGAAATTGGACAATGTAGCACATTTGGCACTCGCCAAATGAAAAAAGTTGACTTTTCTCATTTGGCGCACGCCAAATTTGGCACATGCCAAATGGAAAAAGTCAAATTTGTTAATTTGGCGAGCGCCATATTTGGCGCTCGCTAAATGGTCTACATTGGAAACTACCAACCCTTTGGGTTGGATTGTACTTGGGCATCCAACCCAAAGGGTTGGACGACCATTTCAGGCCTAAGACATGTTTCTAACAGAGGATTAGAAAATTTTCACATATTTTTGGTCGTGCTCTCCATCAGGTTTGCACGTGTTTCAATAAAACTAAAAAAAATACCATAGAGGCCTCGATCTCTCTCTTAGCCATCCAAGCATGTAATTATTTTCACATTTTGATTTCGTTAAGGCTTTCATCTATAATTTCTTTTGATAGTGTGTTCGATTTTGGTCAAAAACCAACATGCACTATTTTGGGTATAGTTTTTTACACGTTCATAGGATTTTGAAGAAACTTACATTTTTAGAAACTAGACTCCATTCTACACAATTTAAAAAAAAAAGTTTTGATTAGTTATCAATGATTTTAGGGGGGAGCACGCTCAAATTTCTGTTTTTCAGGATGTGTCCACTTCAAAAATTAGTAAAAAATCATATACTCATTAAAAAATTAGCTGAAAAATATAGCATAAACTACAAGGTGTTAGCCAATTTCTCACCGAAGCGATTTTAAAAATTAAAAAAAAAAGTTAACATTTTAGGGGGCCACAACAGACGCTATGTTATGTTTTTTGCATAAAAACAGTACCACTTTTTGTGGCCCCCCTTTTTGAAGCCCTTAATCTCCACCATTTTAAAAAAAATTAGTAGTTTAGAAAGTAGACTTGAAGCACTCTGACTCTTGTTCTTGTTGCATCTTCAAATTTGGAGTCTAACTATCTTCAATTTGTCGTTGAAGTTCAAACTTTGTTGATTTCAGAAAAAAGTGGCATCTTAAGACCTCCTTTTGGTACCACAACTTGGTGCACATACCCTTATTTGTTATTTTTCTATTGAATTTGTAATTAGAAACATAGTTTTAGAGCGTGCATCCCTTCAGATTAATGACATTAGAGTGTTGGATGTCAACCACCACCGAACCCTAAAATGTAAAAGCACTGCCAACCTGGAAATTTTAATGAGGGACATTAACGTATATGGCCGGCAGGAGTCCTGAACTGTTTGTTGTCCTGGTCCTGGTAATGTGTTAGCAAAGTGCAACATAGTCCACCGTGCTTGTATTTGATTTTTCCTGAAATGTATAGTAAATGTATAATTTGTTAAATGAAATTCATTAGTATACTTTTCTTCTCTTCTTGTTTCAGTTCTTATTTTCACCTGAATTCTTTATATTGTGGGAGTTTTCGATTTTTTATGTTTTCAGTTAACGTTTTTCATAACCAGTCAATAATTTATTTATTTTTGAATTTTCCAAAAATGTTTTAAATTTCTTTCACATTGGCTATGTTTTTCTCTTGTATTCACTTTTTAAATGATCTATTTTGATTTGTTGCTTCCAACAGAAAAGAGCAACATTAACACAATCAATTTTCTAAAATGCATAGAGAAATCAAAGAAACAAAGGATATTAACAGTGTCATTGCGAAGCTGTTTCAAGAGAGCAACAAGATAAAGGACAACATGAGAAAGCCAATTCATCAGTATGAATGTAAAATGGCCAAGCAATCAACAAACTCCCCTTCTATTTCTTCCACTGTTGTTACTTCCATGCATAATATGGTATTATACCCTCTTGCAATACCAACTGCTGAACAGTAAATGGATCCACTGGCCATTTTCATGCTAGGAGACAAGATCCTTAAGTGGAATGGTAACCAACTTGGATGGGTTGCATGGGTAGATTCTATCTATGTTTAATTACTGAGAGTTTGATTAGTTGAACTCATCTTTTGATTATATTTTGAGATTAAAAGTAAACTTTTTCATCCTTGTACTCGATTGTTAAATGTCTGAATCGTAAACTGCAACTTTGTATTTTGGTACTCGTATACCTATTACAAGTAACCTAATAGAATCATCCATGCACCAAAAGTGTTGATACAATTTTACTTTTATTTATGTTAGTTTTCCAGTTTCTTTTATTGATCCAACCTGATGGATTCTTAAATACCTACAAATGTGAATACCTAAAAGACGTTTTAAAATTAGATTGAGATAATAAAACCACAAAAAAAAAAAAAACTACAAATTATGATTTCTTTTTGTCTACAACTTTCGTATTTACTAGGATTTAGTTAGGTACTTATCGTCGGCAGTGAATTACTCAATCCATTATGCTGTTCAATCTCTTCTAACAGAATAGTTGAAACGTCATAATAGGATCACAATCAACTTTATTCTGCAAGGCAATATACTATTCTAGACGACATGACTTCTTTCGTCAGACTGAATCTGAAACCATTTCTACTATAACAAACAGGTAAATTAACCTTCTCTTGAAAAGTACATCTCTGTTCGCTGCAAATTTGATTCCCTCATTTTCTATGATTTTTCCCAAATATGAAAAATACTTTCAACTCATTAAGATTTTCATTTATGAACATATATTTACGTGTCGATAGCTTTATTTGACGATAATCTGTATAATATTGCATTCTTCCAATAAATTTTACTTATACGTACAAAATAAAATAATTACTTGTTAATAACCTGTACTGGCATGCACGTTTAGCCTTGATATTCCTCTCAAATTTAAAGCTCTCTATCCAAAATGTCATCTGCACCAACCACCTCTGAATTTGTAAAACAATCAACAATGGATACTTTGGTAAGCTAATACATCATACCTTTTCAAAAAAATACTTTGTTGTCATTACTTTCATAATATATATTTCTTTTTTATTTCATCCCTTCCATTTTGACATGTACCCTTTATTCTAACATACACAAATATAGTTGAGGATTCTATAATTTACATAGCTGAATTACATACACTCCAAAATAACAAACTATACATTAAGGAATAACCACATATATGTCTTCGTAGCCCTTGACATTAAGTCCTCAATATTGATATTATCTTTTTGTAGGAAAATACCCAAGAGTATGCCCCTACCCCATTTGCAATTCAATCTATCAATGTTGGGGATAAGCTTCCTTCAGCATTGCTCCAAGTATTATCATTCAAGAAAATGCAGGGTAACAAAGATGATACAAACAGATATAAACTAGTGTTGTCTGATGGGACATACATGCAGTTAGCAATTTTTCCTTATAAGTATGCCACTCTGATAGATTCAGACGCTCTAAAAATAGGCTTGATAGTCCTGTTGTCCACTTATACTTGCAGATATGTATGGAACACAAGGTAGGAAACATATTATATTTATTAAATACAATATCATTCTTTGCTATTTAATTGTTTCCAGCTACAATTCAAAGAAACTTAAAATAAGTATTTTCATTCTACATGACTATTATAATACTTAGTTTACAAGTCAAACAAAGCGATTGTCAATTATTTGGCAAACCAGTATACCGGTTCAAAGAACAACAACAAAAAATGATGAGTGAGGATACACCATCATCGTCTAAACGTTCTCTTCAATTTTCTGCTGAATTACCAACCCCACAAAGTGCAACCTCTGAAAATATAAGCCCAATCAAAAGTTTAAATCCATACCAAAATAAATGTACAATAAAAAGTAGAGTTACTCATAAACAGGCTATAAAGTCATACAATACAACTACTAAGAATGGCCATGTCTTTAGTTTTGACATTGTCGACACTGAGGGCTATGAAGTTAGAGTTACATGTTTTGATGAAATAGCTCAACTACATTCTGATCGTGTGGAGGTGGGTTCACATTATGTCATTTCTAAGGGGTCCATTAAGGAGGCAAATACAAGGTACAACAAATTGAACAACCATTTAGAGATCATCCTGTCTGATGCCTCCATATTTAAACACTGCAGCCATGACGAAGTACCAAATCAAGAGCACTCCCCTTTCATTCATATTAGTGAAGTGTTTCAGCTAACTAATAATACATTAGTTGACATCATTGGTGTTGTTGTACATGTTGGAGATATCGTTCCAATCCATAGGAAATATGGCACTCAAACACAAAAATGAGTTGTTAGAATTAATGATCTCTCAGGGTCAACAATTGATATCAACCTATGGGGCCAAACATCAGAACAAAGAGGACTAGATTTAAAAAACATGTTAACCGATGATAGTGTTCTTATACTTGTTGTACGTAATGCTCATGTCAGTTATTTTAATGGTAAGGTTGTTAACATAGCAACTGCAACAACATAACATATTAATCCTCCATTCCCAGAGGCAGAACCCCTAATATTAAGAGGATATATTCCCTTGCTTACTCTAGAATTTTTTGCAGCAATTGCCCACATTGATGGCAAATACACTAGAATGAATATTTCATCAATCCGTGAACGTATGAGTGCGAAACCATAAACTATTCAAATGACTTTACTGGTTGTTCAAAGATTTTTAAACGTAACAGATAAAACTTTCTGTTACGCAACTTGTCCACTATAAGTAAATGGAAAGCCTTGTAAAAAAAAATGCACTCAACGGGTTGATGATTCATGGTTTTGTCATAGATGTGAAATGACCATGGCAGAATGCAATTACAATTACCTTTTACCAACGAAGCTACAAGATGCAACAGGTACTATTTGGGCTACTGCTTTTGATGAGGTTGGAACTCAATTGATAAAAAAAACTGCAAAAGCGCTTTGTGCGCTACAAAATGATGCCACAAAAACACAAACACCTTGCTCTATGATTAATAAACTTATCTCGCATCGCTACTCACTCACACTATTGGTTTCTACTGATACGTACAACTCTGAATCAAAGATGAAAGTTACAATCAACAAAATCTGCTCTGTTGATTGTAATTCTAAGTGTGATGGATTACTTGTAGAGATTGCTCGCCTCTCTACACAAGCTTAGCTATATTAGGCATTTTGCCTAATTACAAAGTTTTATGTTCATGAACAGTTATTACATTCCAAATTTTACATATTTTATTCTACTACAATCCTACACATAACTTTACATATGGAGGTCTTGATAACCTTATTGCTTTTCCTTTAAATACTGCATTATGTACAACTTTTTTTGTATATTGAGACATTCTACTTAGAAATACAAACGATTGTTTTCTATGAATACATGACTATATATATATATATATATATATATATATATATATATATATATATATATATATATATATATATATATAACAGATTGCATTAAAATTTCTCTGTTATCTCTTTGCAATTCTTTCCTTTCCACATAAACTTTCCTACTGTCATTCTTATTACTTTTGCATGTCCTATTATAATTAAAATTAGTCCATTTATGTATGCAGAAATATTATAATAGAGAATTCCTATCTCAATAACTATCTATATTTAGTTTAAAAATTCATACACACATGTCAACAATCACATATACAATTGCATATTGAACAGTAAGAATTTGCATCTCTACATATAGATATATTTATATGTTTATGGACAACTAACTATACAAGGTTTCAAAGTCTTCTGGAAGTACTCACCGCTGCATTGCACAATATGTTTAACTGCATACTCATCTATGTTGGTTAATTGCCCTGCAGAATAAATTTGCTTTCCTTGAGATTCCTCTTGTATACAAGTACTTACTATTCATGTTTTGTTGTACAATTAGATATTTACATTTATCTAAAAATTCCAATTATTTCTTTCTTTCATACATTAATGATTTTCAATTAATTAATTTCTTCAACTGTGATCTTTTTACAAAGTCAACACACTATTTGATATCTTTTTTCCCTTGCATTCTTACTTTAATTGCTCTCTTCACCTATGATGTAAAAATACTTATTCATATTCCTATATAGAGACTGCATCCTCATGTATGCTGGTTACTTATCTTCCAGAATACAAAATGGTTTCCTTCAAATTGCTTTCATATAAAAGTATTTACAGTTCAATACACTTTCCTATTCATTTCATTACTTGCATTTTTATCTTTGTTTGCACTCTTTCTGTATCATATGAACATACTTATCTATATTTCTATATACAAAATACAGTCTAAAGATATGTACACATATATAAGTATCTGTAAATAAATAAATATTTATAGAAAAATTATACATATATACACATATATATGTATTTTTATTTCTGCATATCTATTTCTACATATCTATTTCTACAGATATACACATACTTATATATATATATATATATATATATATATATATATATATATATATATTTGCACATGCACATATTTGTATATATATCTATATATATGTATAAATATATACATATGGAGAAATATATATCCATAATCATAGTCTCAACATGTTATCGTACCCAAAATTATTAAAAAATACCAAATATACAAAAAAATTTATACAAAAAAATATTTATACACATTTATAGAATTATATATATATACACATGTATTTATATATGTGCATATCTATGTATACAGATATACACATATTTCATTGATATGTATATATACATACATTTGTATGTAAATAGAATTTTATATAACTGTGCATATGTATATTTCAATAATGCCTTTGGGAAGGGAAGTCATAGGTAAACAATACAGTCAACAAAATACACATTAGTAAATTGAATACTTGCACAACAAATACATCTCGCAACAAAATGACCACCACAAAACTAAACAAAAAAACAGTATAGATTAGATTGACCAGTTTCCAATACCCATACATTTCTAAATACTACTCAACACAAATCAAATTCTATACAAAAATATATTTATACACAATTTTATATATATATATATTCGTGTATCTATATATGTGCATATCTATGTATACAAATATACTCATATTTCATTGATATGTATATATACATGTATATATATATATACATACATCTGTATGTATGTATAATTATGCCGAAGGTGTCTCCTACTATGAAATGCATCGAGCTAAATTCGGGCATCAACGATCCAAACTGTTTGAGAGAAGGTGCAAGACGATGCAAGCCATCTTGACCGTCAATACATCCAAATAGTCGTTGCTTGCAACTTGCCTACCGATTCTCTGACAGTACTAGTATCAGCGTCAGATTAAAAGGTTTTCTCATCATCATTTATTTCAATCAACAACTTGTCATGTACGGTTTGTAGAAGGCCTATGCTTCCCTACGGATTTGATTATTCCTTCCTATTGACGAGTGTTTTGACACACTCACCAATAGTCAGGTAGTTTATGCAAACACTCACCACCTCTCCTGAAAAGTAACGAGTTTGGAAGAACTCACTACTCCAAGGTCTCTATAGTCGGGTCTCGATGGTGATGGGCAGTTCAATGGTTGATGTGGTTATACCTGTAAAGGGGCCTGCTGGTTAGAACTAAATCTCGCTGGTTACAGATAACTGCACTTCCTCTCTATTTGTATTTTTATGGTTTAAGATTCTCTGGGAAATAAAATGCGAAGCGTAAAGGGAAACAAGAAAATAACAATAGAGACCAATATAATGACAACTTAATGAACTACTCAATTAGTTCCCTGCAATCCAAGCAATTATCAAATATTATCCAAGTTAGCATTCAACAACGGACCTCCAACAAACCTACAAAATCATCAATTTCACAAGTCTATGAAATGTAAGAAAGAAGGGTCAATCATGTAATTAATTTTATTCTTTTGCACTATTAGTGATGATTGCACTATTAGTGATGAATGTTTGTTAATAAATAAATTTATATGATTATTTTTATTTAATTTATTATATCTAAGGTTTTAGGATCTATAATTGATAGACATTTCTAATCATACAAGAATCTTGAAGATATCTTAATCATCTATGGCTACAAAGTGCATTTAGTTGTCATTGGTCAATGCATAGTGTGATTGTAATATTCATGTTCCATGAGACATTCTCACCAACCAAGATTAAACCACAATTGCACCTTACTATTAAAAACAATTTGATGCAAACTATAGTCACCTAAATACATTTCTCCTCCATCATAAATATATATTCATCTATATCCTTTCCCATATCCTTTTCTACTCTCTTTATTGATCTCTTCTTCTCCCTCACTGCCTCTCTCCCCCTCTACCTCTCCCTCTCCCTCTCCATCTATATCTCTATCTTAATATATTCCTCTCTCTATCTCTCCCCTATCTTTATCTCGTTATCTCTCCATATCATTCCATCTTTCTATATCTCTTGAATTATCCTTTATCATCTCTCTACTTTTGTCCTTCTCTCTCACTCTATATATTGACCCTTTCAATCTTTATCTATCCCCTCCCCTCTTTCTCTCTTTCTCTCTCTTTCATCTACTTCTCCATCTCCATCTCTATCCCCTATCTCTTTTGCTTGTCCCCTCTCTATATCTATCCCATTATTTCCCCCTTTGTCTGTCCCTTTTTATACATCTATCTCTCCTATTCCCTCTCTCTTTATTACAAACATTACAGGATCTTGTTACTAATGGAGCTTGATTATCATCCTAATTCAAAGGTTTTATCTCGGTTATGTTTGGATCCTATTTCCAAACCTTTGTTGCATAGACAATATCATTTGCTAAATTATGTACCATTTGCCCTCATGTACACCACATAATTATATGCAAAAATAGACCATTTTTTTTCTAAAATTAATCTCCCAAGCCTTTTCGGCATACCCATTGCACACTAAGGTGCAATTGCTAGTTTTATATATCTATGCATATGTATATTTCAATAATTGCTTTGGTAGGAAAACTCATAGGTAAGCACTACATTCAATAAACTATACATTAGTAAATTGAACACTTGCACAACAAATACATCTCACAAAAAAATGACCACCACAAAATTAAATAAAAGAACATAACAGATTAGATTAAGCAGTTTTCAATTCCCATACGCTTCTAAATACATACTTCAATGCTTTCTCTCTTCAATTGTTAGAATTCTAACATACCTCTATTCTCTTCCAACTATTAGATATCTATTAAACCTTCCACTCAAGAAGGCGATGCCATCAAATGGAGGAGGAAGCAAACAAATAGAAGTTACTATGCAAAGAATAGAGGCAATATCTCCAACAAACGCCAAATGAAGTGTCGTGCACAACAAACATCTGATAGTAACTCAGAAATTCTATTACAAACAGAAAGAAATGACCTTGAGAAAAGTAATGTGCCTCAAACACATTCTACTGCTCCTGAACTCACCCTGCAGACTCCTTCATTCCTACATGCTTTATCCAACTTCCGAAAAAGAATTAATATGTTGGAGCTCACAGAGGCATGTTCTATTTGTAAAGAAAACTATGTGGGCACGACTATTAAAAATATCAACCATGCAGTTATATGGATGAGATGTTATGCTGAAATAGGGATCCACCGTTTCTCAATATCAAACAATATGGACCCAGGTGAGCAACCTTCTATTTTAAAGTGTCTTTCTTAAGTAGAAGAAATGCTCATAGCAACGATTGCACTTGTTTTGCAAGTTAGTCATGCAAGGGGAGGACAATATAAGTATTCTGGTCACACAATTAACTTCCCACAAGATATTTCAGAAATTGCATTATCCTTTCCCCACAAAATTCAACATTTAAAAAATCCTTATTTTCCACAGAACTAATCTACAAGGTTTAACTTATGACTGTTACGTGAATAGGTTTCACATCATGAATGCATTGACTTACAAAATTAATCATGACCAATACTATAAAGATGTTGTCATTGATTTAGATGTGGTACATCTATTACCTGAGCACAACACTGACATTTCAGACCTTTTGCATTCAGTACCTTTACCTCAAGAAGAACATATATGAGAAATTCCTGATGTGGCCAACATCAACAATGAAGAAGAAGTAATAGAAAACTCTTCTTTATTCATTCCATGACTTCCTTCCTCAATACCTAAACTTGATGCAATCAAGACAATCCTACATCTAGATAATACCGACAATAATGTTGTCCCTTGGCCACAAATCAGTAGATCACCTATAAATAAGTACAATACGAAAGGCCTACTTTCAATGGAATTCCCCACACTGTTCCCTAATGGATTGGATTTACCACTTCAAGACAAAACAAGGCATGCACATTTACATGACTATGCTTTGCACTTGATAAAATATTTTGAGAAAAGATTTGGCTAGCATGTCCGTTTTAGATATTATATCTATAACCTTATGATGAGGCATCGATCTCAACAATCAGCTGTTGTTTTCATAAAGAAAAATTTAGAAGCTTCTCTTCTACTAAATCTTCATGGACTAAGAGAGTACTTACAGAACACACCATCAAATTAATTGCCAAATCATATCATGCGATATGTTTCCTCCTTGTGCGGAACGTGCATTTTGGAGCAAATCCCGTAGAGACCTTACGACAATGATAGAATAGTTAGGTCCACCTACGCTTTTCTTTACTCTAAGATCGGCTGATACAAAATGGCTTGACCTGCATAAGATGTTCCCAAAAACCCATTCAAATACTGTGCACCACAACATAAGGCAGTCTATTGAGAATTTGGTCAATAACCCACATACAACAGCTTTATACTTGCACTTAAGATTTCAGATCTTTCGTGATGAAGTCATTGTCAAATAGTTGCATGCCACTGACCACTGGTACAGATATGAATGGCAACATCGAGGCTCTACCCATATTCATGGCTTTCTTTGTTTGCCACAAGCACCTAATATTGAAAACCTTGATTGGTCAGACCATGAAAGCATTCAATCAGTTAAAAAAATATTTGACTAGTACATCACAACATGGAATCCACGCATTGAAGTGGATCGCTTAAACAAGCAGCATATACCTGCAATTTTAGATCCATGTCTTTCAAATACAAATGTCATTTTCAGATCTAATACTTGCACTGATTACACTGAATTAGTGAATGTTGTTCAACACCATGCAAAGTGTTTAGAGTTTACCTGCTTGGAAAAAAAAAAAACTCAACACTTGAATGTCGATACAAAGCACCTTGGCTTGAACAACATGACTCATCATTGGCTTTAGACCATAATAATAGCCCATCATACAAGCCAACAAGGAATGATAGTCACCTCAATGTTCACAACAACGATGCTCGCCATATGGAGGGCTAATGTTCATTGTCAGGCAGTATGCTACAAAAAGGCAGTTCTCCAATATATCTCAAAATACACATTGAAAACTGAACGTAAATCACAAAGCTATACTAACATGTTAAAAAGAGTTGTTGGATCAACAAATTCAGAAGATACAATTCTCTTAGTATATCATAGATTCGTGATGGGAATTGTTGCCGATAGGGACATTAGCACTCAAGAAACTTGCCTCACGTTGCTTAAAATCCCCTTGATCTCTTGCAGACGTCAGTTTGTGACCCTCAATGTTGGGAAAAAAATATTTAAATGTATAATAAACTCTGATGAAGGTTCACATACATCCATTTCTTTCATTTCTAATTACATGAAAAGACCATCAGAGTTAGCAACCTAGCACTGCTCCATTCAGCTCAACAATATACTTATTGTGGATAATGCAAATCATGTAAATGGATAAAAAGAAAGCTATCGACAATTGTAAATGTCTACCCCCAATATAAATCCTTACCTTCAGAAGATGACACTACTTTTGAAACTTTCTGTTGGAGTGAATTACTTTTGTACAAACCATTCAACAACATCCCTCTACATATAGGTATCTCAACTGATGAAATTATAGTCAATTGGAAACAACTTCAAAGTACTCATTACATCTGCTGGCATGTAAATGGTATTGGAGAACACTGACTACAAAAAATAGTGAAGACCTATAGTCATAAGATATTCCACAATCTACTGATCAGGACCTCTACGAATGGGAGTTCTTGTCATAAATGAGAGCCTCAAACAACTTTGATGTTGCTACTCTTCAAATGCTTGGCAAACGTGATTTTGATCTTCAATTTAATTGGGATGCTTCCATACCTAATGAAATGTTGCATACAAAAGCATCTCAATTCATTTAACAGAGAAAAGTCAATCAACTCACACCCTTGGCAACATACATTCAAATGCACCTAATACCTTTGAGCTTGCAGCAAACCAAAATACTGTGCTTGATATTATAAATTTGCACGCTGCACAATATTTGAATTCCTCACCATTACGGTTAATTATTCAAGGCACAGTAGGTATTGGAAATTCATTTCTTATTGATTGTATACGTAGGCAATTAAATTTATATTTAGATCCTACACAATACCCACTGCTTGTACTAGCACCAACAGTTGTATTCGCATATAATATCCAGGTTGCCACAATCCATGCTGCCCTCTGTATACCTATTCAAGAATACATACCCTTGACAAGCCACTCATTATTAATGTTTCAAGAGCAATGCAAACATTTACGCTACATTTTGATAGATGAAATGAGATTTGTTGGTCCTCAATTACTGATCAAGATTGATAACAGATTGCGAGGAGCTTTTCCCACCAAACAACATGAATCATTTGCAACACTCTCAATCATCTTGGTTGGTGATCTTGCACAACTTCCATCGGTTATGGATAAACCATTATATGCATCCCACTCAACAACACTCGCTCTATGATACTCCTTCAATAATGTTGTCACCTTGGATGTTTCTTTTCGACAACAAGGTACAAGCCCCTCCCAAATGCACTTCTATGAGATTTTGCTTAATACATGCAACACAACACCATTGCAAACAGATTGGGAAAGTCTACAGATGCGCTCAACCTATTCTTTGACACTTGATCAGAACAACCACTTCAACCAACAAAAACATTTGTTTGCAACAAATGCAGCTTCAAACACAACTTCAAACACACACAACATTAAGATGTTGAAGCAATTTCACTCACCCATTGCGCATGCACCAACAATCATTGCACACCACAAAGATAAACAAACACACCAAGAAGAAAAACTATCATTTGAAATCCTTCTTTCTATAGACTAGGAAGTAACGCTTATTGTAAATTTATGGATAAAGTTGGGCTTGTCAATGGTTCTTTGGGTCAAATCAAAATGATTGTCTACGATGTAGGTTCTTAGCCACCCGATCTGCCAAAATATGTGGTGGTCCTCTTCCAACATTACACGTGCCCATCATGGGATCCAACAAATCCAAAACATGTTCTCATACCACCAATTACTAGGGGAAACCGCACACAAATTCCATTAACAATGGCATGGGGTATTACTATTCACAAATCACAAGGTCTGACACTAGACTTTGCAATAGTTGACATTGGCAAAACAAAGAAACAAGGCCTTACATTTACAACGCTTTCCAGAGTCAAATCAATTAACCACCCGCGGATTCACCCGACTTTCACCTATGAAAGGTACTCAAGATTGCAAGGTGTTGCATCAACCATTTTAAGAAAAAAAGAAGAATCTCGTTTGCTAAAGCTTTCCTAGATCATGAAAGAAAATTATTTGCAAAACAAACATAAATAGGTACTGCAAACACATCTTCATTGTGATTTTACATTCCATATATTTTATGTCAATTATTTCAATGCATTACAATAGTCATGCCTTGCAGGATCAACAACAAATGTAACCAATTGCATCTCAACAAGCATTTTTAATTACTATTCAGATTCAAATAACAACAGGTACACATCTGCCATCCACTGTCTTCTCAACTATTTAGCTTCCTTACAAATATGCTTCTTCTAATGGTTACCAAACTTCTTTTCTCTTCTTCTACTTGCAGGTCTTCTTCTACTTGCAGGGAATCAACAAAGACACCATTTCAAACAAAAAAACCTACAAGGGTATCCAAATAACTCTAACTTTTACAATCAATGATACGAAATTCTGTTTCTACCATGTACTTTGCAGATTGTAGAACCACTACCAAAGATAATCCTACTATTAATAGATGTAACTACAATCCTTTACAATTCTTTTCAATCTACAAACATTGCAATTTAAAATACTTTAACTTTTCTGATACAATGTTATTTCTCACATGTATCAAATGGCAGGCAACGAAGCAACCTACAAAACAAAACAAGCACATAAACCAAATACAACATCAACAAAAACTACAAGTACCTTCCTTTAATATTATTTATATTCTACAAATGTTACATACATTTACAATTTATTACTCACAAGTTTATCTTCATACAATTATAATTTCCTAATACAATTTATTTCTCATAGGCTGTATAACATGCTACCGTTACCAACATGGGCGATGGAGGGTGGATAACAAAAAATTTCTGGGTCCAACAAATACTATTGGTTGAGATTAATACAGTCTACGATACAAACCATTTATAATAAGTACTCTTTATAGCACTTTCATTCTCTACAACATTGGTTGAGATTGATACAATCTACAATACAAAGCATTTGTAATAAATACTCTTCATGGCACTTTCTTTCTGTACATCATGCTACATTCAACAACATGGGGGATGGTGGGTGGTCAACTTCTTATTTTGGGAATAACTATAAACTTTGGTTGGTTTTGTACAGTGCCAATACTATATATCAATAAAATTATTCAATTTGACTTTAATTACCTTCTCTCATTATGATGCATCTACAAAGCACATTTCTATATTATTCATTTTTGCTTTCAATTACCTTTTCTCATTATGATGCATCTAAAAATAACTTTTCTATAAATCAAATTCCTTCAAAAAAATCAAGAAAACCCTCCTTGTAATGTTATAATACCTTTAGAATCAGACCTGTCGGCCTCCTGTTGCAGGCACTCCCCCTGCAACTGCTAGTATAATTTTTGTATGATGGTTTAGTCATTTTAAGTTTTAAGAAAAATATTAAGTGTCAATTTTTTTTAATTTGTAAATAGTTTAATATACATTTTTTAGATTTAAACATTTTTATCAATTTAATCAAGGAAAATAATTCAAGGAAATACACATTAAAAAAGTACTTACAAAATAAATACCTTGAGCTTCACAAATACTTACAAAATAAATAGTGAAGCTACATCAAAATAAATACTTTAAGCTTCACAAATTGAAGTGACAGTAAAATAAATACTTTTAAATTTCACATATTGAAATTGAAGCTACAATAAAATAAATAATTTAAACTTCAAATTTTTTTTTTTAAAAGAAATAAAAATCCAGTTTTATTGAAAAATAAAAATAATTAAACTTACAAAATAAGTATCTTAAGCTTATTGAAGCTACAATAAAATAAATACCACATAGTAATATAAATACTTTAAAAAACAATGGCCTGAAAAAAATAAAAATCTATATAAAAAGAATGTTAAAATTTAAAAAACAATGATAAATTAGTAATGCATTCAAAAATCTTAAATTTACATGTAAGTTTCTAAATTCACACCCGAAAAATCTTCTTTATAATAAAAATATAAATTGTTCTAAATTTTTTTATTACAATATTATAAAAATTAGAAATGATTATATCTTATCATTTCAATTATAAGAAATTTCTAAATTGATATTCAAGACAACTTCATAAAAAATATTTAAAAAATAAATTCACTAAGTTTCTAAATTTATATAAGAAAAAATATACTAAAAATTCATACAAAAATCATATAATATTAGAAACAATTTATATGTTAATCCTACCATTTTAAAATATTTTAAATAAATTTATATATTTATAATAAACTTTGTAAAATAATATATACCAATATTATAAATTATAATAATATATAATATATTACGGTTTATTAATAATTTTTTGAGTCATATATACGATTTCCGCAAAAAGTAGTCCGTCCGTCATGCATACAGTCCATTAATTTTATTAGTTGTCATATACGATCTAAAAATACAAAATTGGCCCGTCAAATTCTAGGCATGCCTTCAACCTTGCAGTTTGCTTGTTGTTTTTACTTGCACTCTGGTATATTTTTCCATTTTTCGCATCGAGAGTTTCCTTTTATTTTCCCTATACAGTCTTTTTCTACAACGGTTGCTTCACTTCAATTTGATTATTCTCCTCTCGCCGCCATTAGAGGTTCCCTCCATAATGCGTAACGTGTATTCCATAATTGGTAAATGAAGCAAACTATGCATTTTTTGTTGTTATTATGATCTTCTACCTGAATTTGTGGAATTTATCGTTGATTGTTTGTTAGTTTGAAGTCATGGTTTTGATTGAGTGATTACTTGAGGGCATTTATCAAACAAAGGCTATGATATCGAATTGCAGGGGGCTAGTTTGTTTTGTGCCCTAATTTTGTACATCTTACAATTTTTACTTGTAAATTTGGAAGTATCAACATTCTTGGAGGTGTTAGCTTTTTCTAGTGTGGTTGTTCATTGGTTGGTTTAATTAATGTTGTGGGGTCCTTTAGTAAATAATTTTCGAGTAACTTTCAATGTGTGGACACATACTTGGATTTCATGGATTTACCTCATGTTCTCATGTGATTGCTTAACTCCATTTTCTGCTTAATTTTAAGTTGTTGGAGTGTTCCCATGCAAATTTAAAATTGTTGGTAAAGGATAATTTAGAATCTTTTGCTATTTAAGTGGACCAGCTAATATTTAGGAATTGAAAATAAGCTATGGGAAAATGGGGGGGGGGCTGGAAATAAGCAGCAACCACATATTGCCAAAAATGCCACATGGCTCCACAAATTTATTTCCCTCTTTTTTTTTAACATTTTATTTCTATTTTTTCTTGTGCTCAAATTATTACTAATATTATTAATACCAATTTTAAGATTTCTCTTAAAAATAAGCAGAAAAATAAATACTCATGGGGCCACCAGCTCCACATATATTTCCTTAAAAAGTTGAGCAGCTGTTGCTAGCAAAAATAAGCTAAGCAACTACATGGGAACATGCCGTTAGTTTGTTTTAATGTCCTAATTTTACTCTATTTTGCAAGTCTTACCTACAATCATGGATTTCAAAATAATTATGGAACACTGTAACTAGCTTTGTTTTGGTAGTTTCATGTGTTGGTGAGTAGTGTTTATTTTGGATGTAATATACTTTTTTGTGTTTTGAGGTAGTTTTCTTTTAGCATGAATTGAGTTGTTGTTTGTTTAATGGGGGGACAATGGATTTTGAATTTTTCTGAACTATAATTTTTTCTTCTTGCATCTATTGATTTGATCAACTTGTCCACTTGAAGTATTTTTTGCTTCATAGTTGAGCACCATGATTATGGGCTTCCTCATTGCAACATGGGGTAAAGATCATGTACTATTTACCGCAGATTGGTATTGAACTTGGATAATAGCTTGATACCACAATCTTATTTACGTTGATTTTAATACTCCACAATCTTTCTGACATGTCCTCCAAGTTAATGATTTCTTTATCGTGTTGTGGGGATGTAGAGAACTTCATATTTTTAAAATAATATAATATACATAATTAAGAATTGACTTTATTGAATAATCTATTATGCTCAATATAACAAAAAGTAGTTACATAATGATATAACTCAACACAATGTTTGATTGCATAAGCCAAGAGATTGGCTAAACATAATGAAAATTACTTATGTTCCAAAATAATATAAAGTCAAACACAATGAATTATATAAAACAAGCTAAATATCATCCTGATAGGGACTCCCATCATCTATCTCCCATGCTCACATCATGAGAAAGAACACTATCGTAGCCCTTTACCGCCCAATCGCGAAGCATTACAATGTTTCTTCGGAGTTCTTCCTGACATGAAGAACCACCGACCCTACACGAAGAAGTCTAACAACTCAAAATTGATAGGGGATGAAATCTGGTGTAGCTTAGTGTATCCACAATCTATGATGCTATTGTAACGACACTAAGATATGGAAGAGAGTGAAAATATATTGATTCACTTAGCAAGCATATACTAAGTAATCAATAGAAGTTTGGCCAAAGATCTTTTAGGGCAGACTATCAGCTAATGAGTTAAAGAAAATACTTAAACCTCTCTTGAAACTCACCCTTCTCTTTTACTCCATATTCAACAACCATCCAATACCCACAAATTATACATTGAAAACACAACAGTGCATATAAAATAGGCACCAAGCATACATATCACTCATTGGAACACAACAAAGAATACATGAGCTTGCAACATGCTAATGCATCTATGCAATATGAATACAAATGCACATAGGAACATACATAGTCAAACAAGAGTATACAAGAACATTCAAGTCATACATGAGTGCATAAAAACATATAGATGCATTAGACTAGAACATGTCGATAACTCTACAAAAGCACCCATAGGTTGCAAAAGAATCTTCCCTATGCAACATCATATAATGTTAAAGTCCGCACATGGATACCATTCGACCTCATTATAATGCGAGATAGAAAAACACATCTTTCTAAACAAGCACAAGAGTTTATGAAATCTACACGAGCTTAGAAAAATGTACAAAAGCATAGTAATGCATGAGTCTATGTACATTCAAGATCACAAGACACTCATGAGCATATAAGCAATACAAGAGCAACTAGAGCATACAAGTGCAATAGTCTCTAAGACATATTTGCAAGTCTACAAAAACACTCATTGGCTTACAAAAGCCTCTATATATGTATGTCTTATCTTCTTGATAAATACGTTCTTGCATGAATACCGGTTCAACCATTATTTACAAAAGAGAACCTAATCATAATGTTTCTTGAACACCTGCATGAGAGAGTATATAGACTTGTGGAAGCATTTATAAACATACTAAGCATAGGTAAGCATCCTTCTTTACTTTCTAAATTAATTCATAAATTTGTGTTCCATCTTAATCATAAATGTTTCAAGAGTAATAAGTATACAAATCATCTCAAACAATAAGAACCTGTAGTGTCTTTGTCATGATTCACTAAGAATCATTTACAAGGAAATCTTGTTTCTTTAAGATAAAGTATTACTCTAATGAGATTTGTATTCAACAACATACAAAATCATAGAACGACCATCAACCAATGGATCATGTGCACAACCACAACAATTGTACAACTAGATTCTCTAAACTAGAATCCAATTCTCCATCTTGTTGCAATCCATATAAAAAAAAAAAATCACGTACACATTCCACTTAAATACAGATTAATATCACTAGGAAAGTGTCCCCTTGTACAACCAAAATCGGGTTGTAATACCAAATAAAAATAAAATCCATGTGCATGTACTTATAGTATTGAAATCTCAAAGATAATGTTGTGATACTGAATCTAAAGGAAACTATGCCCATATAGTAGAAATAATGCACAAACATCTCCTACATTAGTTTTATGAGAGAGTAATTGCCAATGATTCTAGATCTATACAATACCATTAAATAAAACACAAAATACAAGATATATCATATATCTTGGGAAAACCCTTTTGGGAAAAATGCATCCTCTAAAGCACACCTAATTTATTATTCAACAACAAAATGATTATAGTATATTTACAAAGTAGCAATGATCTATTAGGATAAAGAGAAGATTACCATTGACTTCTAGAGTCAATCCAACAACATGTTCCCCACCTCTAATGCATGCTTTATAAGCTACACCCATAACCATACTGCAATGCCACAACCATAGGCAACAAGACATCAATTGTGGAGTACAATTGATAAAATAATCCTATAATAAGAAATGCATAATGCCTCAATCTCGAGCCTTCAATATATAGACTTAATGAGGCCCTCAATGGGCCCAAAGATTGTCCTAAAATGTATTGGTAAGAATTATTATGACCCAAAATAATTTGAACATTAAGAACTTCAAGGTGTGTGACATCCGATCCCAATGAAAAATATGTTGATTGTATGGTAATCTAAAAATGTAACAACACATGTATTTAAATGTAGTAAATTATCATTCAAAGATTATATGCTTTCAATAGTATTTAAAAAATCATATATGCTTATACTGAGTTGGCAATAACATAATATATTGTTGCTTTTTAACTATAAACATGCATGATATTAAGCTCAACTTGTCAAACTACCACCAAATCTACTAACACAAGTAAGAACGCTACTACGCTACCACCGCACAATATTGTTATCACAACTTTAGTGACGAGCAACAATAACATGACAAGCTAGGAATTAAGCCTATTTGAATACTAATAGAAAGATCAAAAGAAAATCTTCACACATCTAAATTTTTTATTAAATCTTTAGTCAATCAATAGATATAATTTTACATTCTTTTCAATCTAATCTCCATGTTTTTGCATCTATTTATCTTCATTTATTTTAAAAGTAAATCAAACACACCTTTCTTTTATTAAATAAATATGATTTTCCATAAACCATAAAATAGATAAATACAAAATTGTTACAAAATCTAAATAACAAAAAATATAGTAATTAAAATAACATCAATTAAACTTATTAAGAGTATAATTAAACTAAATTTAAAATTTAATTTTCATATAAAATTTTAATTATAGATCATTACTTTATGAATTTTCTTTTTAAGATACAGTAAATATGAAAAAGTTCACTTATTTATCAATTCTTATTGAAAGCTAAAATTTTCAACATATTCTTATGAATTATGAATGTGCACTCATTGCTCCCACAAGATGATGTACAATGAAATATGAATGTACTCTCACACGAATGATGTGCTTTCCAATTGGCATCCTATGCTGTGATTGCCAATTCATTTCACAATTTTAATTTCTCAAAAAATTCACTCGCTGTTTGATGTTGCCAAATGCAAAACGGTTGGAAAAAATCATTCTGACAGCTCCAAAGAAGTAGCACTAAACGAATTGAATTCTGCAATGTACATTAAGATCCACAGGCAAAGCAGCCTCACCAGAGAGGATCTGCAGCACGTTTCTCATGCTAAGCCTCTCCTGCGGATTAGGGTTTGAACACACAAGCCCTAATACAAGCACAATTTCAGCTTTGCCCTTATCATAATCGCCTCCAAGCCTCTGATCAACAGCATCTAGTAATCTTTTATTTGCATACAAATCCCAAACCCACTTAACCAAAATCATACCTTGGGCATCTACAGGTTTTCTTCCGCAGGCAACCTCCAGCATAAGAGCCCCAAAGCTGAACACATCTGTGGAAGGAGTAGCCTTACCAGAATGTATAAGCTCAGGTGCAATGTATCCCAGAGTGCCCACCACATGAGTAGTTTGGGGCTTTTCACTGTGGTCATATAACCTTGCCAAACCAAAGTCACCCACTCGGCCGTTCTGATCAGTGTCCAACAATACATTGCTGGATTTGATGTCCCTGTGTACCACACATTTGTCCCACTGCTCATGTAAGTATAGCAGCCCGGCGGCTACATCTGTGAGAATTTTGAATCTGTGGGCCCAAGTAAGATTCAATTTTGGACTGAACAAATTTCTTTCAAGGCTTCCGTTGCACATGTAATCGTAGACGATGAAGAGGCGCTTGTTTTTTCTGGACCAGCCTCTGAGGGGCACCAGGTTCCGGTGCTGTAGCCGCCCAAGGCTTGAAATTTCTGCCATGAATTCCTCCATTCCTTCTGTAAAATCTTTTGTAATGCATTTTACGGCGACTTCTTCGCCTGAGGGCAGAGTTCCCCTGTATACCCGGCCAAAACCCCCATAACCCAGAAGATTATCGTCTCTGAAACCCTGCAATAAAACTCAGTGGTAAATCCCTTGTTCAGGATTCTGTGAGATATTGAAAGCTTTTGTAGATGTAATAAGATATTCCTTTATTCATAGTTACCTTTGTACTGAGGTTAAGTTCCCGGTAAGCAAATCTGTGCGGCCAACACTCTAACTCCCATTGCTCAGTGAAGTCTATGTAATCCGTTCTTTTGAACCAATAAAATATGCCAACAATGAGTCCCAAAATGAAAGCTGCTGAGCATATTACAGTAATGTATATGAACTCCATAGAATTATAGAATTTGGGGTTTCTGACATAAAAAGAAGGGAGGTGCAAAGTATCTAGATCCAAAGTCTTATGATTGCCGGTTGCAAAGCTCCAGGCCAAAATGTAATGATCCTCAACCAGAGGAGAACTGCCTGTGATGCAAAACAATTCAATACTCTCCTACAAAATTACTGAAAAAGACAAAAAAAATTCACATTCAAAATTTATATCATAATTTGCAATTAAACAAGGAAAGATTAACACAAGGAACTGTGTAAAGGGGAATTTCACCTGTAGAAGCAGAGAACCCCACCCACATCTGGTCTTGTATGATTCCATCCAAATCCAAATCTTTCCTGGCGAGCAGGGCTTTCTGCGGCCTCGCCTCTCCAACCGGTGCAATGCTTATGTCCAGCTGCTTGGATTCGCCATTATAGTCGATCCAGGCCCTTATATTATGCCCACTCTTGAGATTAATGGGCGTCGATGTGTTCCCTTTCCAGTAAGCAGCAGGTTCTGCAGCCACCGATTTGACGCCATTAAGATCGATTCCGACATGGTTGTCATCCTTATCCTCCACGCCTATGCTCTTACTTGTGTCAAATTCTACTGCAAAAAGATGGTTGCAGTCTTTTCCATTACTGGATAGGTTTACGAGACCCAGATACTGCGTGGCGAAGGCAGCGTTGAGAGCCGGTGTGGGCGTCATGATGAAGCAGAGACCGTTGCTGCCGCCCGAGAGCGGATGCGGAACCATGGCGAATATGAAGCTTGTGCTGAATGAGATTACAGAACCGTTTCTTTTCATGGGGACTGCCTTGTCAAAATAAGCACGACCAATGAGACGCTCTGAGTGATTTGTGAGGCGTATTGCGTTGGATTGTATTGAGGCATCTGCAACATATTTGATTGTGCTTGTGGTATTGAAGTGGTTGAAGACGAAACTGGTATTCTGCTGCACACCCTCAGCTTCAGTTAGAATGATTAAGAGGCAGAGAATCAGAATCTGCATCATCGCCATTGAATTAGCTTATTCTGAGCAGTGTGTCTTTTGGGTGGGCGGTTTTGTTTTCTTATGGGGACTGTGAACAGTAGTTGTGGAGTCTGAATTATTCATAGGTTAATCCATATAAATTGGCATGTGCAGGGCTAACTTTTCATTTGAGAGTGAAGTGAGGACTTAAAATCAATGGATTCTTTTGACCAATGAAAAACGTGAGAAGAAGAGTGTTGGAAGAGGATTCTAAATATAAGTTGAATGATATATAATTGAGGGTGAGTTCCAACTCTCTCTAATGACATAATGTAATTTAATAGTGAATAGTCAATTTTGGTTTATAAAAGGAATACAAGATTTAAATATTTTTATATAAATGAGGATGTCATATTATAATTGATTATTTATAAAATTATTATATTTGTATATTTTTTATATTCACTATTGTGGAATCTGGAGGTGTCCTCACCTAAGTGAGACTAATCCCCTAGCCGGGGACTCAAACTCAAGACCATGGGGAGCATACCCATGCCTTAAGTTGCGATCCACAACCAGGTGAGCTAGGGCCGAAGCCCATATATTTGTATATTTGATTTTGTATTATCAAAATATCACTTATTAGAAACACAATTGTTTCAAAAATTACAACAACAAAATTGATCGAGTTTCACAATCACATTTTGAGTTTTGGAGGTTGTATTAACATTTAATCAAAGTCATTTTTTTAATAAAGAAAATAGATTTATTAATTACCAAAGCTAGGAGGTTGTAGATGATTTAATTTATTGTATAAATGATGATTATTTGAGTTTTGATTGGACTTATCATAAGTCTTACACACCTACATTAATTAAGTTAAAATAACTTTTGAATATATTTTCCTATTGTTTTTCATTTTCAACAAAAATAACTTAAATGCAATTCTTAAAGGGTAATGCAAGAGTTTGACTAGGGAAACATTATTTTGCAATGCATGCACACTTCATGAACACTTCCATAGAAAAATAAGTGAGAAGAAGGATGCATAATAGCACTTTCATACTCACCATTAATGATAGGTATATCTTTGGAAAGATATTAGTTTCTTGCTAGTTTTCAAATCTCCTTTGTTATTGTTGTTTGATTATGTGGGGAACCATTCTATAAATAAGTATTTTTTTAATTTTTAAGTCTTTTTGTTAGCATGGTCTCGTTTTTGGGGAATTTCTTAACTTTACCATTAGTACTTGATATATCTTTGATAATGGCACCACTTAGCTTTGGATATTTTTAAGTTAAATATTTACCTATAATACCCTTGTGCATTAGCTCAAATCCTTTGTTGTGTATATATTTATATTCTTGTCACCTTTCCAAAGTTCATATTCTTATTGTATTAGGGTTTAACTATTTTCTTTAGGATTTTATAAATATGTTACAATTCCCTACAATTTTAGATCCCTAACATTCAAGTGATTTTCAAAGTTTTGAGGTTTTCATGTAATAAATGCAAACTAACATTTAAAAAATAAATCTCATTGAATATATGCTTAAGATCCCCACTTTATTGACATCACAACTCAAAGTTCCCATGTTACTTGATGCATTTGTAGTGGTATCACTATAGTTTAAGTAACTACATTGAATTTTCCTACAAATCTCCTACAAAACTCTTATGTATTAGTTCAAATGCATTAGCATCACTTAGCATCCATATTTTTTCATTATTGTCACCTTGTTAGCATATATATATATATATATATATCGTATTTTGTACTAATGTGTACATTACTTATTGTTGATAAGTAGAGATACAATCTATTCTTGAGCACATGAGGTTTGATTAATAGAAACCTATTGTCAATTATGAGATTGGTTCTTCATCTTCCTAGTATGATAAAAGAGGCGGATTGTTCAATTATATTTTATAGTCATTATGTTTAGACATTTTTTATATGTCTCATTACATGTAGGTACAGTGGTAATAGTGTAGAGTTATGTAACACTCTTGGCTAGCAAAATATTTTATAGACAAAACACATCATATGTCAGGTTTACAACCCATTATGACCCTATAAAATCCTAATTTCTTGAGATGAATTTCCATTTACATTTCCACTCATATTAATTAAATGAAGTTAGGATTAGGTCCTTATTTGGAGAACTTAAAAAAGGGCACAAGATAGCCCCCCTTGATTTGATTGTGACGAATGTTAGGCCCCTAAGAAAAAATGGAAGTTAGTTAAGATAGGGTGCACAAATTATCCATTTATAACATGTATAATTTTATATTTCTTTTTATAAAAGTGGCTATTCAAATCTTAATTATTCATGAAAATTGGATTCCTTGAAAAATTCTAATAGTTTTCAGAGACAAATTGCAAAATTTTGTTAATTTAGGAGAAATTTGTGGTCCATTAAAATTTAATGTAAATGTAAACTTTAAAGGCCAAAAAAATAGTTTAAAATAATGTAATTTTGAAAAACTGATTGTACCCTTATGTTTTTTATGAAAATAATTTTTTGTTCACTATAAATTTGTAAAAAATGATATGTTAACAATTTATAGAAAAAAGAAGCTCCTTTTCAAACTTTGAGAAGACTAGTGATTAACCAATCATGACCTAGTGGTTAGGTAATCATGATTAGGAAATTAAGAAACTATAGCTTGACAGTGCACTGAGGGTGACCAAGTGGTTAAGGAACGATGACTTGATTGTTAGGAGCTTCATTTGAGTGATTACTTGGTGGTTAGTAAATTAAATAGCTATTTTGATTGCTTCTTGGTGTTGGAGTAATTAGGTAATCACATTTGTAATTATTTAATCATTCATTAATTACGTAGGCCCCCTATTGCTTTATTACACTTAAGCTAAACATAAGAGTGCTTTTCTATAGTTAGATTAAGCTATATTTAGGTCATTTTGTCTTAATTCATTAGATGAGGACAATTGTCATTATCTAACTTAATCCTCATCTAGTTGAATTCAAATAATTATTCAATATAGGTTAATCTATTATTAAATGCTTGTGTGGATCAACTCATCTTTCTCAAGGTTGCATAATACTCAATCATAGATTTTTTTAGATGTGGTAAGTGTGTAAGGTGAAAAATGATGATGACAAACTATTGCGAAACCACAAAAGATCCAACCACAACAAACCCTAGTTTTACAATAAAGCATTCACAATACACCAATGAAGAAACCTAAGAACATGCAAATCAACAAATTGAAACAATAACACCATTCACATGCCAAGTAGGGTTTGATCTCCATTGTCTCCTATCTCCATTGATCTTGTTTGATATATTGACTCTCAGATATTTGTATTGTGCACAAGAGCTCAACAAAGAACGAATTTTGGTTGTAAAGTTGCTTGATCGCAAGAAATCTTGATAAACACATTAGGATTAGAAGGATAAAATTATATAGAAGACACTTTAGAAAAAGGAGGGATAGGATTAAGAGGTGAAAGAAATAAATGGCTGGCTAGGATTAAAGGGTAGGCATAGAAAATGACAAAATAATAAGAGGGTAATTAGGAAAAATAATAAAATAATGAAGGGGTAGGTAGAGGAAAATTAAGAGATAAATGACATGTCTCATAGAATGAGGGTAAGTGCACAAAGTTGTGGTACCAAAAAGGTGCCACTTTTTACCTTTTCATAAAAAATGCATCATTGGCATGAAAAGGTCGTCCAAACCTTCGGGTTGGATGCCCTAGGAAAAACCAACCCAAAGGGTTAGTATTTTCCCATGCAAAACATTTGGCGAGCGCCATATTTTTGAATTTTCACATTTGGCGCTCCACAAATGTGAAAAGTCATTTTTTTCATTTGGTTGGCGCCAAATTTGGCATGCGCCAATGTGAAAAGTCATTTTTTACATTTGAAGGTTTTGTGAGTGTGCAGATTTCCCATTTTGGGCACAAGTTATACCCATCCCGGAAGGAGAATATATACATGAAATATAACATTTAAGTATAAGAATCTTATACTTTAAGTTATATTTCATGTATATATTGGCAGGATGTTTGAGAGTGGTTTCAACACTATAGGAGTTATAATGTAGATTCTAGTTTTTAGAGGATCATATAAAATTTCAGACAACCAAATTTCAGTAATCAGCATATCAAATTTTAATAATCAACATGCTCCTATTAGCATTCTTTAGCTATGTAGATCTGACTCTCTTTATCTTCCCCAAACTCTAGACCTATCTCTATCCCTCTCTATCTCTCTCTAACTTCCCTCTCCCCTCTTTAGGTATATCCCACCCTCTCTATCTTTTGTTCCTTCCTTAATTCCATATGTATCCTTGACTCCCTCCCTCTCTCTTCTTCTTTCTCATTCTCTTATTATTTCTCTCCCCTCCCTCTCCATTCTCTTGGTCACTACCTATCCCTTCTATCCTCTCTCTCCCCATATATAGGGCTTTCTCTCCCTTCCTATTCACGTCATTACCTCTCCCTCCCTATATTATTATCAACCTCTCACCCACCCTCTAGGTTTCTAACATATCTAATTGTCCACCCTCTAGTTCTCTTCCTCCATCTCCATCTTTATCTCCCTCTCCCTTACTCCTATCCATTTATGAACTCTCTCCCTCTATTCTCTCTCTCTAAACCTATCTACTTCATCATTCCTTAGGTATTTGAATTCCTCCATGTCTACCTCTCCATCTATCCCCTCTTAGTCATCTCTTTACTCTTCTATCTATTCCCTCTCTCCATTGTCTAGGTCGTCACCTCTCAATCCTACCATCTCTCCCTCTCAAATTTATAGGTTTCTCCCTCATTACCTCTCCACATATCTACCTATCCATCAATATCTCATTAGGAACCCATCTCTATGACCCCCCCTCTCTCTCATCTAGGTATTTAACCTCTCTCTCACACTCTACATATCTCATCTCTCTATTTATCCCCTCTCTAGTTCTCTCCCCTCCTCTACATCTATCACCCCTTACCCATCTCCCTTTATAAACTTTCTCCTTTGTTTATCTCTCCTATAACCTCTTTATCTTCCATAAACTCTAGACCTATTACTCTCCCTTTCTCTCTATTTCTTCTCTCTCTCTCTTTCCCTCTCTAGGTCTCTCTTATACTCTCTCCCTTTCTCTCTCTCTCACCTTACCTCCTTATCTCCATATCTATCCTTCCCTCCCTCCATATCTCTTCTCCTCCTATTGTTTCTCTCCACTCTCTCTTTGTTCTCTTGATCACTACCTATCCCTCCCAACCTCTATCTCCATACCTGTTTTTATCTCTTATTTTCTTCTCTCTCTCTCACCTATCTACCCCATCCCTCTTTAGGTCTCTTAGTCACCCCCTACCCAACTTTCCATCTACTCTTATCTCTCTCTTTCTCTTTATTCTTCACACTCTCCTCTTCTCTCTCCCTCCCCTCTCCAGGTCATCACCTCTTCCTCCCCGATATAGTATTTAGATAATGGGTTGTAGGATATAAGATTAACGGTATAAGATACAAGATTGATGATACATAGTTTAGGGAACATAGGGTTGAGGGTAGTGGTCATAATTATTCCTCCCTCTATCTCTCCATCTTCCTCTCTCTCTTCTCTCTCACCTCTCTCTCCTCTCCCTAAGTATCTCCCTCCCTCTCTGTCTCCCCGTTCCTTACCCTCATATATATCTTCCTTACTCTCATATATATCTTCCTTACTCTCGTATTCTCTCTCTCTCTCTCTCTCTCTCTCTCTCTCTCTCTCTCTCTCTCTCTCTCTCTCTCTCTCTCTCTCTCTCTCTCTCCTTAAGGGGTCATATGGTGTCCTATGACCCTTTAGGACACGATATGACCCCTTAGGACACGATATGACCCCTTAGGACACCATATGGTGTCATTATGGGTTGTATGGTGTCCTAAGCGGTCATTAGGTGTCTTTTGACCCCTTAGGACACCATATGACCCCTTAGGTGTCGTTAGGGATCATATTGTGTCCTAAGGGGTCATATAGGGTCATATGGTGTCATATGACCCCTTAGGACACCATATGACCCCTTAGGTGTCATTAGGGGTCATATTGTGTCCTAAGGGGTCATATTGTGTCCTATGACCATTTAGGACACCATATGACCCCTGAGGACATCATATGGTGTCGTTATGGGTTGTATTGTGTCCTAAGGGGTCATATGGTGTGCCCTTAGGGCACGATATGACTCCTTAGGTGTCGTCAGGGGTCATATTATGTCCTAAGGGGTCATATGGTGTCTTATGACCCCCTAGGTTACCACTTGGTATCGTTATGGGTCATATGGTATCCTAAGAGGTTATATAGTGTCTTATGAACCCTTAGGACACCATATGGTGTCGTTATGGGTCGTATGGTGTGCTAAGGGGTCATATGGTGTTTTATGACCCCTTAGGACACCATATGGTGTCATTATAAGTTGTTTGGTGTGCTAAATGGCCATATGGTGTCCTATGACCCCGTAAGGGGTTGTTAAGGGTCATAGTGTCGTAAGGGGTCATATGGTGTCCTATGACCCCTTAGGACACCATATGACCCCTTAGGACACAATATGGTATCGTTATGGGTTGTATGGTGTCCTATGATCCCTTAGGACACCATATGACCCCTTAGGACACAATATGGTGTCGTTATGGGTCGTATGGTGTCCTATAACCCCTTAGGACACCATATGACCTCTTAGGTGTTGTTAGGGATCATATTGTGTCCTAACGGGTCATTTGGTGTGTTATGACCCCTTAAGACATAATATGACCCCTTAGGACACCTTATGTTGTCATTATGGGTCGTATGGTATCTTAAGGGGTCATATGGTGTCCTAAGGGATCATAGGACATCATAGGACCATACTGACACCATATGGTGTACTAGGGGGTCATATGGTGTCCTAAGGGGTCATAAGACACCATACGAACCATACGCACACCATATGGTGTACTAAGGGATAATATGGTGTCCTAAGGGGTCATAGGACACCATATGACCCCTTAGGATACAATATGACCTCTAATGACACCTAAGGGGTCATATGGTGTCCTATGATCACTTAGGACACCATATGGTGTTGTTATGGGTCGTATGGTAACCTTAGAGGTCATATGGTGTCCTATGATCCCTTAGGACACCATATGACCCCTTTGGTGTTGTTAGGGGTCATATTGTGTCCTAAGGGGTCATATGGTGTCCTATGACCCCTTAGGACACCATATGGTGTCGTTATGGGTTGTATGGTGTCCTAAGGGGTCATATGGTGTCCTATGAGCCCTTAGGACACCATATGACCTATTACGTGTTGTTACGAGTCATAAGATATGGGGAAAGAGAGATGAGAGACCTCGATGACAAGAGAGAGGATTAAGACAGATAGAGGAGGCGAGAGAGAGGTGAGTAATGAGACTTGATGTAGAGGTAGATAGGTGGAGAAGAAGGAAGTGAGAAACCTAGAGAGGGGAGAGAGAAATTTGATGCCATAGAATGTAGAGAGAGAATACAAGAGGAATAGAGAATAAAAAAGTGGGGGAGTGAGATATATATGGGGGTATGTATGGATGGGGAGATAGAGAGGGAGAGGGGAAGAAAGGAAGAGAGATACGTAGAGAGGGGAGGGAGGGAGAAGATAAGAGATAGAAGAAAAAAGAGAGGAGTAAGAGGGGACAAATGGAGAGGTAGACATGAAGTGAGAGACCTATGGAAGAAGGAGATAAAGAGGTTAGGGGAGGAAGAGAAGAGGAGGGAGTTCATAAAGGGATAGGGTTAAGGAGGAGGGAGCGAGAGATAGAGAGGGAGAGAGAGAACTATAGAGGGGACATATAGATAGGTGAGAGACCTAGATTGCGAGAGAGGAGTGAGATAGATAGAGGGGGATAAAGAGAGGTGGGTATCAAGACCTATATGAAAAGGTAGATAGGTGGAGAGTAAGGGAGGGAGAAACCTAGAGAGGGGAGAGAGGGCGGGTTGGAGAGTTAATGAGCTAGACAATGAAGATAGAGAATAAGAGAGGAAAAGAGATAATGAGAGAGTGGGGGAAGGAGATATAAATGGAGAGGGGAAGAAAGGAAGGGAGAGATCTAGAGAGGGAAGGGAGAGAGAAGAGAAGAGATAGAAGAACAAAGAGATGAGTAAGAGGGGATGGATGGAGAGGTAGAAATGGAGGGAGTGAGAGACCTAAAGAATGAGGAGATGGGTCTAGGTTTGGAGAGAGAGAAGAGAGGGAGAGTGTTCATAAATAGATAGGGGCAAGGGAAAGGGAGAGAAAGGTGGAGAGGGAGGGAGAGAACTAGAACGTGGACAATTAGATAAGTGAGAATCCTAGAGGAGGAGAGAGATGTGGGTAATAATATAGGGAGGGAGAGGTAGTGAGGTGAATAGGGAGGGAAGGAGAGCCCTAGATATGGGGAGAGAGAGGATACAAGGGTGTGAACAAGAGAAACAAGTGGGAGGGGAGAGAAATAATAAGAGAGTGAGAGAGAAGAGAGATGAAGGGAGTCAAGGATATAAATTAGGGTACAAGGAAATGATGAAAGGTAGAGAGGGTGGGATATACCTAGAGAGGGGAGAGAGAAGTGAGAGAGACAAGAGAGGGAGAGAGATAGGTGTAGAGTTTAGGGAAGATAAAGATAGTAAGATACAGATCTAAAGAATGCTAATAGGAGCATGTTGATTATTGAAATTTGACTAAGTATGAAAATCAATATGATCCTCTAAAAACTAGAATCTACATTATAACTCCTACAAAGTTGAAACCATGCCCAAGTTGAAAAATTTGTATCACAAAATCTTCAAATTGGGCAATGCAGGACATTTGGCGCTCGCGAAATGGTCTGCATTGGAAACCACCAACCCTTTGGGTTGTACTGTACATGGGCATCCAACCCAAAGGGTTGGATGACCATTTCAGGCCTGAGACGTGTTTTTAACATAAGATTATAGAATTTCACATATTTTTGGCCGTGCTCTCCATCAGGTTTGCACACGTTTCAATAAAACTAAAAAAAAAACACCATAGAGACCTCAATCTCTCTCTTAGCTATCCAAGCATGTAATTCTTTTCACATTTTGATTTTGTTAAGGCTTTCATCTATAATTTCTTTTGTTAGTGTGTCCGTTTTTGGTCAAAAACCAACATGCACTATTATGGGTATAGTTTTTTATATGTTCATCGGATTTTGAAGAAACTTACATTTTTAGAAACTAGACTCCATTATACACAATTTAAAACAATTTTTTTTTTTATTTTCGACTAGTTTTCAATGATTTTAGGGGGGAGCATGCTCAAATTTCTATTTTTTCAGGATGTGTCCACTTCGAAAATTAGTAAAAAATCATATACTCATTAAAAAATTAGCCAAAAAATTTGGCATAAAATACAAGGTGTTAGCTAATTTCTCACCAAAGAGATTTTAAAAATTCAAAAAAAAAAAAGTTAATATTTCAAGGGGGGCACAACAGACGCTATGTTATGTTTTTTGCATAAAAACAGGACCACTTTTTGTGGCCCCCCTTTTTGAAGCCCTTAATCTCCACCATTTTCAAAAAAAATTAGTAGTTTAGAAAGTAGACTCGAAGCACTCTGACTCTTATTCTTATTGCATCTTCAAATTTGGAGTGTAACTATGTTCAATTTGTCGTTGACGTTCAGAGTTTGCTAATTTCAGAAAAAAGTGGCATCTTAAAACCCCCTTTTGGTACCACAACTTGGTGCACATACCCATGAAAAAGCTAATGAATTAATACAGGAATTGGGACCAATTAAATAAATAAAATATTTATTTAATTTAGGGAAAGATAATTTAGGTGTCTACATTTTGCCCCTCTTTGAGACAATGTAGCCCGTTGTGTTGTTTCAAAGAAGATAAACTAATACAAAGTTGCCCCAAGAAGAGAATGATATGAGCCCTCGAGAGATTGGATGAATTTTTTTGAAAAAAATGCAAACAATCTCTAGATAAGAGAGAAAGGCTAGAAAAGTGAAGGATAAAAGGTGAAACTGTGTATATGCAATGATGGCTCGTATAGGCTTGGCCTTAGTACGTATGTGTTTAGGTAGGCTGAAATCAACAATTCTATGATAGAAATACACTGTCAATTGGATAAACTGTTGAGATGACTCACTCAAATAGGTGCCCTAGGGAAGACAAATTGAAAACAAGGCTAAAATTGGAAACCATGTGATAGACATGCATCACCAATTAGTTAAGAGACATAGATGATTCACTCAATAGGTGCCCTAGCGAGGATAGGATAAAATTGCTAAGAAGGTCTAGGATAAGCCGTCCCCACCCCCCGCCCCCCCCAAAAAAAAAAATGGGAAAGGAAATTTATACATACCTTGAATTTGGGAGACTTGGTCTTCTCAGAGTTTCGACTGAACCACTTAAGCACCCAACTGGTAAATGGTGGGGGCTGAGAAATTGAGAAATCTTATAATAAACATTTTGGCTGAAACCTATGTGCCATTAGGCGCCACGCGGATACCAAATAGTTTCGATCGAATCCGTTTCTTTAGAAACTATTTGGCTGGCCTCAAGTGCGACACAACTTGGTGCTTTCTCCCCTTAATATTGCATGCTTTCTTTAGCAATTGGTTTAGTAAACACTACCCCTAGGTGAAAGACTCCTCCATATTGGGATTCCTTGCTCGAGCTTTCCCTCCTATTACAATCTCGAGTTATTCACACACTTATTTTGGACTTTCCTAGTGGCCTAAAGCACACTTGGACTTGGATTCTCTACATTTTCTTGCCCTTTCATCTCAGTGGATCTATTACTTAAAGACTTTCCATGCTTGGGATGTCATTCAAAGACTAACTTACATTACTAATTACAAAATTTAGAATTTCTTCAAAACCATTATTCTTTTTCAATTCTAAAGACTAAAATCAATATCTTTAATGATAAGAGTATCTCTTAACAATTCTCTATTGATGATTTTTTTTTTTTTTTCAAATCTAAACAAGTAGAACTTACTCGATCACTAGAGGAATACTCCTCACACCATGAGTAGAATTTTGCCCAAAAGCACACCTTAAAGATAACCAAGTAATAGTAGAACAATTATTTTTCCTCTCATCATTAATAAAGGATTTGGAGCTTACTTTCAATTGAAAAGTTCGGTGGTTGTCTCTAAACTAAAAAGGATATAAACACAAAAGTGATTATTCCTACTTTCTCAAACGTGTCGAAATCTTACAGCAAAAAATTGTTTGCTCTCGGTGTGGGAATTCAGAGAAGCGAAGTTTCTTTTTTGACTTGACCGTGAATGGTCGTTGTGGGGTATGGATTCTGATGCTTGCGTGAGAGGACGAGTTATTCTATGTACACGAGTTATTCCACCCGCATTAAGCAATTCTACACAAAACTGGCCAAACTTTTCATTGAGAATGAGGTTTGTGAAGTGAGGTATGAAATGAGGAGTCAACGTCTAAATTAAAAGATTCAAAGTTTATAGATTAGTTTAAAGGTTGTGCTCTTGGGAAATATGCCAAGACCAATTTTCCTAGCAGCGATTCTGGATCTAAATGAATTTTGGATTTCATACACTCAGATGTATGTGGGCCCATGTCAACATGATCCCTGAGTGGATATGAATATTATGTTACCTTTATTGATGATTTCTCCAGGAAGACGTGGATATATTTTATGAAGAATAAAGATGAAGTCTTCAGTAGTTTCAAAGAGTTAAAGGCTCTCGTGGAGAACCAAATAGGGAGGACGATCAAGATACTAGGGTCTAATAATGGAGGCAAGTATACCTCGAATGCCTTCAAAGATTTTTGTGCTCGGGAAGGTATCAAGAAAGAGTTGATAGTTTTGTACAACCCTCAATAGAATGGGGTTGATGAATGAAAAAACATGGCTATAATTGGAGCAGCCAAGGCCATGCTTCATGATTAGGATCTGCCTTGGTTTTTATGGGCATAAGCTTGCAATACTGCTGTGTATTTGTAGAATAGGAGCCCGCACAAAGTGTTGGGCAAATTGACCCCAGAAGAGGCATTCACCGGGAAGAAACCAGATTTGGGGTAGACTCACATCTTTGGATGCCTTGTGTATTCTCATATTCCTGTGGAGAAGAGAACCAAGTTGGAACCAACTGCAAAGAAGGGTATCCTTGTGGGATATAGTGAAACTTCTAAGGCCTATCGGGTTTACATTCTTGCCCTCAAGAAAACAGTTGTTCGCAGAGATGTGAAGTTCGAGGAGGGAAGGGCTCTTCAGAAGTTTGGTAGTTTGATAGAGGTTTAGGAAGAGGAGCAGGCACCCAAGGTTGAGGTTGCACAAATTCCTCAGACTTCAGTCACGCAAGCTGGAGAGCAGAGCACACAAGTCGAGCAAGTTGATCAACAGGAGGAACAGAGTATACCTTAGCCTCAAACTCCTATCACAGGGAGAAGGAGAGTCAGGGCAGTTGAGCAAACAGTGAGAGAAGCCCAAGAGTGTGTTGGTAATCTTAAATATCCATTCAGACATAGAAAGGTTCCCAAACATTTTTCTGATTATATGACACTCATGAGTGAACTGATTGAGGTGGACCCTTCCAACTTTCAGGAGGCATCCAAGAATCAGGTTGGGAGGGATGCCATGGTGGAAGAGTAGTCTTCCATTATGAAGAATAGCGTCTGGGAGGTAGTGCCACAAACCGAAAACAAGTCTGTGGTAGGGTCGAGATGGTTGTATAAGATCAAGCATGTTGTAGATGGTAGTGTGGAAAAGTTCAAAGCGAGATTTGTGGCTAAGGGGTTTTCTCAAAAGGAAGGGATCGACTATGATGAGACCTTTTCTCCGGTAGCCAAGTACTCATCAATAAGGGCTATCATTTTTGTAGCAGTGCAGATGGGTTGGAGGATACATCAGATGGATGTGAAGACAACTTTCCTCAATTGAGTGATTGAGGAAGATATTTACATAGAACAACCATAGGGTTTTGAAGTGCATGGGAGGGATTCTCATTTATGCAGGTTATATGTAGATGACTTGTTTCTTATAGGGCTAGAAGAGCTCATAGTATATTGCAAGTGGGATCTTGCAAGAGAGTTCGAGATGAAGGATTTGGGTTTGATGCACTACTTTTTGGGTTTGGAGTTGTGGTAGAAAGAGGGATAGATCTTCCTTGGATAGGGGAAGTATACAATTGATATCCTGAAGCGATTTAGGATGGAGGACTGTAAGCCAATGTCCACGCCACTTGTGACCAACAGAAAGAAGGTTGATGCTTCTAGATCAAAGGCAGCGGACCCAACTTTGTACAAATAGTTGATAGGCTCTCTTATGTATCTGGTCAACACTAGGCTAGACATTTGTTTTGCAGTGAATTCACGTAGTCAGTTTATGGTGGAACCTAAATGTGTGCACTGGATAGCTGCGAAGCATGTTTTGAGGTATCTCCAAGGCACAGTTGATTATGTATTGAGGTATATTCAACATGATGGAGTGAAGCTCGAGGGGTTTACCAATGCAGATTGGGCAGGCAGTACCGCTGACAGAAAGAGCATTTCAGGGTGTTGTTTCAGCTTGGGATTGGGAGCAGTGTCCTGGTACAATAGGAAACAAAAGTCAATTGCATTGAGTTTTGTAGAGGCCGAGTATATGGCAGCCAGTATGGCTACATGTGAGACTATCTGGCTTCAAAAACTTCTAGCTGGACTTTTTGATATGAAGCTAGATCCTACGGTCATTTACTGTGACAATTAGAGTTGTATCAAACTCTCTGAGAATCTGGTGTTTCATGACAAGTCAAAGAACATTGAGATCAAGTACCACTTCATCAAGGATTGTGTGGAGAAGGGGACAGTGAAGTTGCAATACATTCCTATGGACAAACATGTAGTGAACATTCTGACTAAAGCTTTGGTGAAGAGTAAGTTTCTATTCTTCAGGGATAAGCTGGGTGTTGTGCATAACACCTTTCTCACTAAGAGGGAGTGTTAAGTTTTCTGTAGTTCAGAAGGTGTGATTGTGGAAGTTACTTAAGTGCAATTCGTGTTGGATGTTCAACAAGAAGATATTTTCTATTCTGTATTTAGAATGTTTCTTAGAGTTGTGAGGTTATTTCCAAGAACGGTTTTATGTGTGGATAGTCTTAGTTGTGTAAGACAAGTTTCCTTTCTCATGTGTCATGTATGGAAAATTCCAGTTTGCATGTCATGTAAGGAAAGTTTCTTTCCTGAGTCATGTAAGGAATGTTTCTCTTAGGATGTGTTGTGTGAGGAAAGTTTCACTTATCTTGCATAGTTGATGTTTTCATCAAGAAGGCTATATATGTAAGATCGTTGTAGCAACTAGTATGAGATTCTTTTGAGATTTGAAGTTTCGTGAAGTGATTTCTCGAAGGAAAGTTTGCTCTTGAAGCTAAATAGAAGATTCAACATTTGCAGGTTTTTCCCTGCATTGGGGTTTCCTGGGTATATCAGTGTTATATGTGTTTATGTGTTTGGATTCTTTTGAATTTACTTTCATTGTTCATTTAGTTAAATAATCCAAAGTATTAATTGTTACAAATCAGATAGTTTATTTTTTGTGATATTTGTTGAGCCATTAACTGGTTGCTGGGTTATAGAAATTAACAAAACATGTAAGAACATTTCATTAACATCTCAGATCTTTAAAACATACGAGACCAAAGATTGCATTAAGATCATTAAAACCTGGAAGACTTTTCAACTTTTTAAAACAAACATGACAAATTTTTATATATTCGATCTATGCCAAGATTTTTTTTCAACTTTTAAAAACCCAACGTACATGTAGTCATGTTATGCCGAAGGCATCTCTTATATGAGATGCACCAAATGAATTTACAAATCAACGGTTGATAACAATGTAAGAGGTATGCAAGACAATTAGAAGGTTATTAACTATCAGATTGTCCCATTCATGCATTTTTGCCTTATTTTAATTCATGCATTTTTGTTCACACACTGTGTGGCCCTGCCATGATTTCATTCAACCGTTGGTAGAAAGAATGGTTGCATGTGGGAAGATTACCGAGCCATGATCCCAATTACTATCAAATGACGGTAAGAATGCCAAACCATGACAAGAATTTTTTCATTGGCTTTTCTCCGAGCAGTTGTCGTGATATTTACTATCTAGAAACGACCTTCAGTCAGGTCTTCATCACATTCATGTGATATATACATTTTGCAAATTTTTAGACAAGCTCGGATTTAACTAGTCAATAGTTAGCTGATATGGTGGAAATACCCACTGGATTAGTCATGTCTCACACCGAAAGCACAAATCTCACCCTGAACTTTTAATTCGCATCGTTTAATTTAAAATCCTGAATAGGACAAGCGATGTGGTCGAACAAATTGTAATCTTTACAATACATGCTAATAAAATTGGTTATCCTTGCCATTTCCTTAACTCCTGGCGATTCTAAGACCATCGAAAATTGTTATTAAATATATTTTAAATTGATTTCTTATACAATAGTTGATCTACAGTGCATTGAAAATAATTTGATTTGAGCTTCTTCAAAGGAAAGAAGTCATGCCAACCTGTTCAATATACGAAGAATGCAAGGACGAAGACTATGAGAAATGAATTCGATGCTTCCGACAATGATTTTGACATGACTATGACAAATACCAAACATTTGATGCCTAAGAATCAAAAGCTATTTTCTTGTGATTCACTCTCCTGACATTCACAATTAAGAAGTGTGGCGTTCATGTTGCTACATTTTTGGGAATGTTGAAATGGACTTTGTTTGGACAATTAAAAACCATGTTCTTTGACTGGTTATTTTTTGCTTGCCCAACCCATCAATTATTAATTTTAAAGAGAACCAAAATCATGATAACTAAAAGTTCATTAATAAATTTCACTTGTACTAATAGCCGCCCACTTATACCTTGAGTAGTAAAAATTTATAGACTTCAAATAGAGAAATTGTGCAACTTTATTGGTATCCACAACGCACGATAGTGGGGCATTTGTATATAAGTATTGGCAATTTTCATACCCACAACACACAATAGTGGGGCATTTGTACATAAGTATTGGCATTTGTAGTGCATGATTATCAAGGCATGTTTAAGTAAGTATTTAGCAACAATTTGAAATGACCATTTTTTGACCCTTATGTGCATAACCAATCCCACAATGTTCATCTTCACTACAATAAAAAAAATGTCAACATTCGATGTACCATTTAGGATATGTGGGTATGCAAAGTTAGTTATAATGGCTATTGGTGCTCTTCCCCTATGCAAGAGAAGGTTTTACCACCTTTCTCACAATTTTTAGAAGTGTTAGTGGTTGCTTATAGTATTTTAATTCATGATTTGGTGGTTGTAAGAACTTTGTTGATTCATAATTCCACCAACTTCTATTTAGAATGGAGTTAGTATTCGTAAGATTTAAATTTGGGTTAGAGATGGTGTTAGGGTTCAACTAATTTTTAGGGTTAGGGTTAGAATTATGGTTAGATTTATTATGTTTTATATTAGGGTTAGTATGTAATTAAGGTTCTGGTTATATCTGCAATCATAACAATGACCAATGATCATTATCCTGACCTTAACCCTATCCCCAACCCTCAAATCTAATTCTAATCCTAAACCTAATGCTAATCCCGATTCAATTTCTAACCATAACCTTAAACTTCATCCTAACCAAACCCTAACTCTAACCCTAATTTTAACAATAACGTTGAACCTAATCCTGACCCTAACCTTAACATTAATCCTAACCCTGAATCTATATATAGCCAGAACCTTAAACCTAACAGAGATGACATATCAATGGTCAAAGATGAAATCTATTCATTGTAATCTATTTCATTAGTTAATATATAGTTAGTAACATATGACATTATATAATTGTATATATTCGACTACATATTTATTTTATAAATTAATTTTTTTAATAATTATCTTTATTATTTTTCTATTTTACATAATATAATTTTTTAAAAATAAACATATTTTAATATATATATATATATATATATATATATATACTAACACGCGATTTCAATTGTTCATCTTCTTAATTTGCTTTTTCAATGCTATTTACAACAAAAAAAATCACTAAAAATAATTATATTATGCAAATTTATGTTTTTGATCAAGTGTTGTTTTGTATGGAGAATAGCCATTGCTATTATCTTACTTCCTCCTACCACGTGGGCTCCATTTTATTTTATTTAATATTGTATCTCTACCACTATCTCTACATATTTCTTGATCCATCTCCCCCTTTATCTCTGTTTTGTTATCTCTTCATCTCTCTACCCTATATCGAGCTCCCTCTCTACATCTTTATATATCACTTCCTATCTATGTCTTTATTTGTCTACCTTCCACTCTTTCTATACCTCTATACTTATCTCCTTGCATTTCTACCAAGTTATATCTCCATTTTTTTTTGTCCCATCTCCCCCTTTATATATATTTTGTTATCCCTTCATCTCTCTACCTATATCAAGCTCCCTCTCAAACCTCTTTGTATATCACTTGCTATCTATGTCTTTATTTGTCTATCTTGCAAACATAACATGAGAATGCCAATAACAACCCTAACTATCTTCTTGATTAAGAGATTTTGTTTCAATAGTGTTTTGATCCCTATTGATTTGAAGCTATCACTTCTCTATTGACATCTTTGTTGAAAAATTCATTCGAAAAATAGCCAACCCATTGACCTCATGTACTACACAAATAAATGCAAAAAATAGACCAAAATTTTCTTTGATTTAGCTTCCACACATATTTGACATACCCATTTGACATACCCATTGCACAAAAAAGTGCAATTGCTAGTATAATATCATCCAAATCCAAATATTTAATGAAAAGCAGAGCTTTCTGTGGCCTCGCCTCTCCAATTACTGCACTACTTATCTCCAACTGTTTATATGGCGATCTTTTCGTGTAGGGAGGACTAAAAATAATCTAAGATTTAATAATAAGATAAGAAGTCAAGGAAGAATTCTTGGAGCAAGTTCCAACTATAGTGACGCCGCAAGATCGTAAGCCCATGTCATCGGATATGATGTAATTTGGTTTTTTACAAGTGGAACACAACTCTCGCAAAAATAACATGCAACGAAAAAACTAATGGAATTATTATGGACGTTGCGGGGACACTAGTGCAAGGTAATATTTTTAAATAAATGTAAAATTAATTTTTGAAATATTGCATAAGAATTAGTGTAGAGTTTTATGTATGAGTTGCACACATTATCATCATCATTTGTTTATATAAAAAATATTCTAGTAGGAATCAAATTTGGATAATATTACTTAGAAATGTATTCCTTCTATTATAGAGGACAAGAGATTAGTAAGATGCACGATATCAAACAAGTTTGAAAATATATAAAGGTTTTTAAATTTGTTTTTATTTAAGCATCTTTATCTTCTTGATGAAGTTTGGTAGATCTTTGAAAAGATATTGATTGTTTTATGTGGGGAATCATTGTTCATGTAAGTAATGTGTTGGTTGAGCACACACAAAGCATACACAAAAAACAAGAGCATACTCGGATTACTAGAATCTTGAAATCCTAACTAGGAGCCATATTCACAAGCACACAAGGTATGACATCTCGAACTAGCAAGATCCTCAAATCCTTCCTAGGAACCATATCCACAACAATGTCCTTAAGTCATGGGCTAGCAAAATATTTTTGTTTGATAGGGGGCTCATAGACAAATGAAGACTTCATAAGGGCTAGCAAGTTATACTATGCTAGGTGAGATCCACAAGTGGCAAATGAAAACAACACAAACTAGTAAAATCCTATGTTTAGTAAGTGAGTTTCATGCCAACAATATTAGAAATTACAAGCCAAATAGGACACAATGTTTAAGTTCGACAACTCCAATAAAGTGATACAAAAGGTTTGTAAGAGAACAACTAGCTTTGTGGTGTGTGCATAAAGTGAAACACATATTGAATGCATGCCCCCAATTTAAAGTAATTGCTAATGCCAATTGGGAGCAACTGCCTTTAAGGTAGAAAGAAGGACACATGTAAATACAAGCACGTCACTACATTGCGTTGCTCCCAACATAGGTAAATCGAGGCAATGCCATATACAATCAAGAAGATCATAGAAGCACATATGGGATCCAAAGATCTACAATAATATGAATGTGTGCTAAATGATGTATATCAATATGATTATTTTGAATTGACCTCATCCTCCAATTGTAATGGAATTAGTGTTATGCCTAGCATATCTATTTCCTCGTTAGTCTCCTTGAGTTGAAATTTGGGTCCCCTTTGTTTTCTCTTTTGCTTTCCTTTTGGTTTTTGACCTCGGAACTCTGAAATCCTGGAGTCCTGAGGTCCCTTTTGGTTTTGACCTCGGAACTCTGGAGTCCCGAGGTCCCTTTTGGTTTTGACCTCGGAACTCCGGAGTCCCGAGGTCCCTTTTGGTTTTGACCTCGGAACTTCGGAATCCTAGAGTCCCAAGGTCCCTTTTGGTTTTTGACCTCGGAACTCAGGAGTCCTGGAGTCCCGAGGTCCCTTTTGGTTTTGACCTCGGAACTCCAGAGTCCCGAAGTCCTGAGGTCCCTTTTCTTTTGACCTCGGGACTCCGGAGTTCCGGAGTCCCGAGGTAGGGGCCTTCTTTTTTTTCTTTCTTCGGAACCACGGACTCTCGGAGTTTCGGGGTAGGGTCTTCCTTTTGGTCGAGCTCGGAACCTCGAGACCCCGGAGTCCTGAGGTCGCGTTTAATGCCTTCATACGGACGAACTTGGGGGGAGCTATAAATAGAGATGATGGACCTTTTAAATTTCATTTGTGCATCCACAACTTCTCCTCCCTAGCTCCAATTTGCGGACCTCCAGACCTCCGAATTTTCCTTGGTGTTTTCGGGCATCTTGTTTCACTAGGCTAGTGGATTTTCTTGCCCTTGTTGTTGGTTTTTAGTTTAGTTTTTCTTCTCATCTTGTTGTTGGTTTTTATTTTTTTTTCTTTGCACTTCGTTTGTTTTCACGTGCCCTAGTTTTTCCTACCCGAAACTCCGGAGTTTCGGGTGGCTGCTTGACCTAACCCTGAAACCTCGGACCCCCGGAGTTCTGGGTAGCTCCTAACCCCAAACCCCCGAAGTTCCGGGTAACTCTCAACCTGGAACCTTGGAACCCTGGAGTCTCGAAATCCCAAAGTTTCGGGCCTTCTTCCCATATGCCTATCCCAAATCCCCTTTTATGCTTGTTATAAAAAACTAAGGATTTGCATCCTGCTTGCAGGTTCGAGTGGTTAGATGGACTCATCCTCCAGCAAAAGAGGCAAAGAAATTGATAGATTCCCAACCACCATGAAATACCATTACTAAGGACAGGTCTATGTTTGAAAGCTAGAGGATCAAATCAGATGGGTCACAGATACTGAAATATGCCATATAGAAGTTGAAGATATCAAGGCTCAATCAGACAAACCTAGTCTGGAGGCCCTCCATCGGAGAATCAAGAGGTTTGGCCTAGTTGAAGCTATTGTCTTCCCGCAGTCACTACATGCACCATAATTCATAATGACCATTGCCCCATTCTATAACCCAAAAACTAGAAAGTGCATAGATGCACAAGGAAAGACAGTCATAGACTTGTCTCTATATATGCTTGGGTTCGTCTTTGGAATCCCAACCAGGGAGGAAGTATTTTTGTTGACCGAAGAAGAGGCCTTGAAGGCATGAAATGACAAGACATTAGCTAGTAAGAGGCACATGAATACAAACTGGCTAGGAAAGAAAGACATGACTCAAGGCAATGGAGATCCTAAGGGCGGACTTCAAAGAGCCTGAAAGAAACTTAATTGTCATGCTCAGTAGGGCCTTTGGCAAGCTAGATTGCAAGCATTTTCATCCCTAGATGTTCCAATTCATGAGCACTATTTTAATAGGAAAACAATATTTTGATCGGCCGCAGATCCTCTCTGACAATATCTCCAAGCAGATGAAAGAAGTTCAACATACTCAAAAGTCCTTTTTCACGTCATATGTCATCTGGGTAGCTACTAGAGCTAGAAAGTTTCCAAGACTACATGCATAAGGTTAATTGGGAGAGGAGGAAGGACCGAAGAAGATATGGGAGTATTATTCCCAACTCACTCTAGCCAATGCAAAGTCACATTTCAAGAGAGTTAATGATGCCTTTGTTTTCTCAATAATAATTAAGTTAACAAGGGATGCAGGATATCGGATTAGCCTGGAGGCTATAGCTATCATTCGAGAGTGGGCACGTTGGTTCATCCAAAACCCACGTTCCACTTACATTAGGGTTAGTGGATTCACAAGGAACCCAATGTTGCTGCCTCAATATTGTAATGATAGGATAATTTTGCTGGAATATGCAAGGCAGCTTGTAGGCCTCCAGTCACTTCTATCATCAAAGCATAAAATAGGTATTGATTTCTCAGTATCTATTGGGTACTTTTCCTATTCTAAGATACAAGTAGCAAAGTTGGCAGAACAAGAGCTTCAAGATTTAAACTTGAAGGAATATGATCATGCTAGGGAATTTTATGATCCCTGCGGGAAACTTAAGCAAGTTATGCCTAAGGCATATGAGGGGCACAGGCCTAGCTTGGAGGACTTTTGGGCCAACTTGCAAGAGAGTTTTGAGGTTAGTGAGAAGAACTATAACAGGTTGTTTGTGCCACAGGTGAGAGATTTTGGAATCGAGACTAACCTCCCCAAAGACCTTAGGGATGATGGCGACTTACTTGATCCAACTTATAGGGAATCAAGGATAGATAAAAGGCCCCTCTCCCCAATAAAATGGTCTACAAGTGAAGACACAAATATGGAGAAGGTCTCCCAAGTGGTCATCAACAGGACCAAGCAATGGTTACGCCAGAGGGTAAGGCGCAGTGTCTCAAAGGCGAAACATAAGGAATCCACTTTAGGGGTACCTCAGTCAAGGGGCCATAAGGAGTACGCTCAAAAGACAAGGTCAGCCTCAAGGCAAAACATGTCCATCGATCCAGGTGAAGAAGAAAAACCTCAAGAAAGCACTGAGGACTTACTGAAGAAAATCCAAGAAAAGATGAAGGAGTTTGAATTATTAAAGGAGGATGCGGACCTAGGAGTGACCAATGGATTGGGAGCGGTACTACTTGCCAAAGTTCTCCCACCAAGGACGGCTATTTGGAACACTGAAGGAGAGGATACCCAAGAACAAGAAGAAGATATAGAAGCTATTGAGGAGACACCCACTCATCCACCTTCAACAGATGCCACAAATGCTCCAGGCACCAGTGCCCCTACACCACCACTAGTCAATATATTCGCAGGGCAGCCCAAAGTGCAAGGCTTTAGACCTACCACTAAAGGAATAAAAGTTAGAAACATCGAGTCTGATTCGGATCAGGAGGAAAGGGATCTTGAGCAACAATGGTCGCAAGAAGGCAAACAAGAAGGGGATGAGGCAGAAGACATATTGAATGAAAGACGGATTCTAACCCCTCAAGATCAAGAGGACCTTCTTAAGGATATAGCAGCCAGGCAAGAGGAAACAGAGGCAGGTGATGAGGAAATGATATTTAGTGAGGAGGTCAGTGGCAAACTAAGAGAGTTACACAAGCAACAAGCTCTCCAAACCAATTTAGCTCGTCAAGTTATACCACCTCAAGACCCCAGGCAAACGGAAGCAGAGGAGCAGGCAAAGGTTCATGTTATAACTGCAGATATAGTGTCACATCAAGGTGACAAGGATGAAGATATACCACAATGACTGGAATTTACCTTTGGGAAGAAAAAGAGAAAAGCAAAGCTCCCTAAGGTCACTCTACAACAGGTAATCACCGAGGAGCCACCAAAGGCTAAGAAGCTGAAAATTCTTCATCACCTATCAAAAACTAGTTCTGGTGAAGTGATTGCAGATGTGGCAGTTCCATCTCAGGCTGAGAGACAAGATTCTCCCAAATACCAAATATCACAGATAAATTTGGGCAAACAAACCAAGTGGGGGGAGTTAGATACTTTGGAGTTAGCCATGAGCGTCGTTAGAGGAAGTGTAGAGAAGGAGCATAATTTGAACGTGGAACTCAAAGCACAACTAGGACAATGTAAGCAGCTACTAATTGAAATGAGAAAACCCTTGGACTCATGCAGAACTGATGACTTGCCTTCTACCTCATCACTGCTAGAAGAAGAAGTAAAAGCGTTAGTGGAGGTGAGGCGGGTGGCAGCTACAGCCAAGTCGTGGGCCCAAGTAAATATGGCCAAAATAAGATTATTTTTGCAAGATACTATGGGGATGTATAGTAAGGCGGTACAGGCAGGTGGAGCTTTGGCTTTTTGTTCCACATAATGGGAATGAAAGTCGAACATTTTCACCAAACAATTCCAAGTTTTGAAGAAGATATTGCGGCTAAGTGAAGAGACTGTGGTAAAGGAGGATGTCTTAGGGGGTGACAGCTATAAAAACTTGCAGTCTTATGTATACATCCTGGAGCTGAAGATTGAAATGTTTCAGCAATATATCAAGGATATGATCGAGATTCGGGACCCTCTCCTTAGGGAAATTTTGTCATACGAGAATTTTGTAAAGAATATGCTAGGACCTTTTAGCCTCAGACTAGCTCATACAGGAATAATGGACCATCAACAAGTTTTGAATCAGTGGGATGCATATGAGGTACAACACCTAGGACCCGCAACCCAGTTTGATGTCACCCTTATGGACAGATACACGTATCTGATTACTCAGTGTCAAGAGGTGGCACACACAGTGAAAGAGTTGGAGGAGGGGAGAACACATGCGGATGAAGTTTTGAAGAAATATAAGTTTAGAGTTAAGCATGTAGCAGATCCTCCGGTTCAAGCAGTTGCATGTATAATTGATAATTATAGAGCTCTTATCAAGAAATAAAAGATAAGTACACAATTGCTAAAGATAGAAAAGCTTTTTTTAAACTATGACTCCTACTCGAGTTCCAATTTTGAAAGAAATTCTGCATGATTATGAACACGTGGCTCACCTAGCAGGGTTTTCGTAGTTCTCATCAAGTCCCCATTTCGTAGTTGTTAAGTGGAGTGTCAAGGTAGAAACTTGCAAGTTAACTGCGACTCCTAGGTTCAGTTCTTAATTTAGAATAGAGTTATTTCCTAGATAGTAGGGTAAAGAACTTCTATAAATTGAGAAGTTGGATTCATTTGTAAGGGTCCCAAATTGATGATTTGTTGCCTACTTAGAGATTTTAGAATATTTTGTAGATTGATTAAGAAGTTTGAGTTATTTTTGTTATACATTCATGGAGATTAATATGAAAAGCAGCTTGTAGATTGCCCGATCTACATTCATATTCTACCAAATTGTTCTGTGTAATCTGGTAACGTCTATTGTTTGGAGTTAGCAATGTGGTTTAATCTTTTTTTTTGTCTATCACTTTATGAATCATCTTGCGCACGTTAGTGGTGTATGAGAATCATTGTGATAGGCCATATTATTGATGATTTGATTTCCATAGACTTGTGAAATTGATGATTTTGTAGGTTTTCTAGAGGTCCATTGTTGAATGCTAACTTGGATAATATTTGATAATTGCTTAGATTACAGGGAACTAATTGAGTAGTTCATTAAGTTGTCATTATATTGGTCTTTATTATTATTTTCTTGTTTCCCTTATGCTTCGCATTTTATTTCCCAGAGAATCTTAAACCATAAAAATACAAAAAGAAAGGAAGTGCAGTTATCCATAACCAGCGAGATTTAGTTCTAACTAGCAGGCCCCTTTACAGGTATCACCACATCAACCATTGGGTTGTCCATCATAGTTGAGACCCGACTATAGAGACCTTGGAGTAGTTAGTTTCTCAGAACTTACTGCTTTTCAGGAGAGGTGGTGAGTGTTTGCATAAACTACCTGACTCTTGGTGAGTGTGTCAAAACACTCGTCAACAATTAAGATTATGAAGGAGGAAGAGAACATAAAGAACAACTTGACATTCTTTTGGGTCAACATGAAAGAGACCTTAATGTCTTAATGATTTGCATCATAACCAAAATATGACACAAAGCATATTTACAAAAAATATGAAATTAATAAAAACAATCAAGTTGTTTTTTTAAATGTAAATGAAATTTCAACCTAATGGACAAAAAAAGCCAACTTACCTCTTCTACGACATGGAATTGTGATTGGGAGTTCAAAATCCTTAAAACACTGCAAACATGTTTTTGTGAGTTTTGGGGTAGAGAAACACTGCTAAAATCATGGGGTTGTGGGTTGAAAAAGACAATTGATTTTTTAAATAACATAAAATAAAAAAAACACATACGTGGTTTTAATTAAAAAACCACATAGGTGTTATTGTATTAGATTTTTTGAGCCATAATATGTACACAGTTTGTGAACTTTTACAAACCATGTACATATTTGTACCTATTTTTCTCTTTTTTTGGCGAGTGGCCACTTTTCTATTCACCATCTTCATGCACATACCCTATGATAAGTGCCTTAATTTTATGATATGAGACATAAAGTGATAAGATAAGATAAGATCACATGTAAAGCAATAAGTATCCCATGTGAACCCTAAGTAAACTTAAATGATAAGGTGCTATGATAAGTCGGTAAAAGCACAAAACTGTGTCACATTTCAAGCCAACTTATCAGTACAAGTAAATTTATGTAATTATAACTAAAAATTAATTTTAGTCAAACATGTGATCTATAGAGATTCACTATAGCTATCTCATATATGGGCCACAATTTTTCCAATTGGAATTGTTTATTAAATGTGTAGTCACATAAATCTATCCACTTAATTAAAATGAATATTTAGTATTTATTTGATTATTTAAACATCAATCAATAATTAATTAAATTAATATATTTAATTAATTCATCTTAAACCTCTTCTTCTATTAATTAAATAAATTATTCAATTTATTTGATTTAATTCATTTAACCAAATTCAAACCATTAATTAAATAAATAAATCATATTTATTTAATTAAATCTTCTCTCACATTTAAATAAATTAATATTTATTTAAATCCCCCAAAATCCCACCTCTCACATTTAAATAAATAAATAATTTATTTCAATCACCTTTATCCTCCACCCACTTGTATTTTCCTACAAATGCAAGTTGCACAACTATTTTAAATAAATTATTTATTTAAATCACCTTTATACTCCACCCACTTGCGTTTTCCTACAAATGCAAGTTGCACAACTATTTTAAATAAATTATTTATTTAAAATCCTATTTATCCTCACCCACTTGAAACCTTTAATGGTTTCCCTTAAAGTCTTCAAATTTAATGGCTTCCTTCTAGAGTCTTCTCAAACCTTTAATGGTTTCCCTTAAAGTCTTCAAACTTAATGGCTTCCCTTAAAGTCTTCTTAAAACTTTAATGGTTTCCCTTAAAGTCTTCAAATTTAATGGCTTCCTTCTAGAGTCTTCTCAAACCTTTAATGGTTTCCCTTAAAGTCTTCAAGCATTTAATGCTTTATCTTCCGTTTTCTCATTTAAATAAATTAATATTTATTTGAATATTTACCCAAATGCAAATTACACCATTTAATTGAAATAAATGATTTTATTTTAATTGAAAATACTAAAATTCCTCCCACTTGCATTTTCCTACAAAATCCACTTGCATGCCTAAACCCCTTCTAGATTCTTCTAAACCTTTCCTAATTAACCTAATCCATCCCCTAAATATTGTCACATTCCTAAGCAAATTGGAGTCACTTCTCAAAGACTCCAAAGTCTTTGAAAAGCAATTAATGCTTTGTGTGTTCAACAAATTAACCTCTAAAGTCTTCCAAACCACTTATGGCTCTTACATGACCATTAATGGTTAATTCCACTTGCACCCATGGTTAAGGACTTTGACCCCTAACTTAACCCTCATGTAACCCATGTGTCTCTTCAAAGCATTTATTTCTTTGACTAGGGTAACCATCATGTCCCCTCAAGCATTTAATGCTCCTTATCTCTCCTCTCAAGCCTCCTCATGGTGACACTTGTCAACATGGGATTGGGTTGAAAGTCTCACATGGATTGAATATCTTTCAATCCTAACCCTTGTTAAGATTGCTCAATCTTAACCCTTCATTTCCCCATTTCTTCTATAAATAGAACCCTTCTCCTCAAGCAAAGGAGGAAGCATTAGAGTATTGTTGTTATACTAGTATTAGCATAGGGCTTTTTCATAACATCACTATCTACACTTGCATAGCATTTTCTTATCATATTCAACCATCTTGAATCTCCATATGACATCCATGGCTAGTGCTAAAAGCTGAGAGCTACACTCATTTGGGACTTGGAGAGGGGAGAAACAAGGGAGAAGCATCAAAAGGCATCATGGAAGCATCTTAGGGAGGCTCTTCTCCTTTCTTTTATTTTGTTAAAATTCTTTCATGCTTTTTGAAATCTCTTTTGATATGTTTGGAATGGTTTTTAGTTCTTTGTTTTGTTTTTATGGTTGAAACTAACTTATTAACATTGAACTTTGTTGTTGCCTTGTCCCCATTTCCATGACATCAAAATGTATATTTTACACCACTTTGGGTATAATTACCAAAAAAATTATTTTTTTGAAAAAATCGATGTTTCAACAACTCCTACTCTTATAAATTATATATTTTTTAAAATGTAAAAATACCCTATTATAGATATATAAGTGAATTTTATAAAATATATATATTTTAATAGTTTAATTAGTTTTTTATATTTAATATTTAATATTTTAATTTAATTGAGAGTAGGTTATCAACACTAAAATATAAGGTTGATTATCTTGTAAAGAAAAAATACTAAAATTTTGAAAAAAAATTGAAAAAAATAAATGCACCAGAGAAAAGAGTCTATGTCAAGATGATATAATTATTTTCTAATTTGGATAAATAATTAAGAAAAAAAGTGATGGCAAATGGAAAGAGTTATATTTCAGCACACACAAATTTTTAAATTTATTGAAAAATATATATACATAAAAAATAGTTAAAAATATATTTTTGCACTAAAGTTTCAACTTATTAATACACACAAAAAAATTGAAGAAAAAAGGTAAAATTTACTATATAGAGTGTGACGCCTCGTGTAACTTCAATTTCAACATTTTATCAACAATTAAATTATAGTGTTTACTTTATGAGAAAGTGTATTCAAATAATATTTTTAATTTTTTAAAAAATTACAAATATAAAATACACAAAAATATAAATTTTATTAGTTTACATCATTTCCAAATTCAAAACATATATTTCACTTTCTATTGATTCAATTTAAAAAGTTGAATCAACATTGGCCATTTCCTTTATAAAAGTGTGGCACAACTTTGTGCTTATACCCAAGTGCCTTAATTTTATGATATGAGACATAAAGTGATAAGATAAGATAAGATCACATGTAAAGTGATAATTGTCCCATGTGAACCCTAAGTAAACTTAAATGATAAGGTTTAAAGAGGACCTAATAGGGAAACTAGCTAGGTAATGTCTCTTTTTACACCAACACAAGGTAAAATTGTTTTTATTCTTACAGATTAGGGATCTATAGATTATTAAACTAGCATGAGACCTAGATCGGTTTGTTTAATGCATCCTTTAAAATTATAAATAAATCTCTTGTGCTTCATTTGCATCTCCTTCATGCAATTGTTGGGCTGAATAAAATGGAGTTTATTAAGAGAGGATCTTTCCTATATATAATATAATTTTTTCTAGGAATGAATGAATGAGCTTAAAAGCCTCTTGATAGCATATTATATGCCTTTAGCTTGATTTCAAAAAGGGTTATGCTACATTGAATGTCCATTCAATTTGCCCATAATTCTCAAAGTATGAAGGCTTGTTCATTTTTATTTCTTTCTGTAATTCAAATCCTCTTTTTTGATTCATTAGCTTCTCAACTCATCAATGACCATGAATTTGAAAGGCTTTGGGATTTTTGACCTACTAGACAAGCTTGTCTACTTACTCAATCTCTTTATCTTTCAACTATTGAAGCATTTAGTTATCTCCTTGCACAAAAAGAAGAGTAAGGATTAGTCAAAGGAATCTCTCTCCCTACCTGAAATAGATAGCTTTTGAATGGTCACTTTGTAGATGATTCCTTTCTCATCTTAACAAAAATTAAATATTCCTTCTATGGAGTTGTGGATTCTGCTAATAATTTGTAGAAAGCTTTAAGATATAAATTGTAGTGGATTAAGACACACTTTTATCATTAAGACATGCTTCATTGGGTAGTTTGGCTCTAAAAGAGTCATGGAAATGATATCCAAAGGGTAAACAATTGAGATTCTTGGCATTCCCTTTGATTTTGAGAATTCTTTCTTTCAGCTTTTGATATTATGTACTTCAACCTGGAAAATATATCTTATTAGACTACCAAACCCCTCTTCTTGATAACCGAGTTTTAGAGTTACATTAAAGTACCTACTACATTAATGCAACTATTATTGCTCATGTTGGACCTCCTAAGGAGACCTACGAAAATATCACAAAGATAATTCATGATTTAATTTGTGTTAATGCCAAGTGAAATCAAGGTTTTCATTGATTTGTTTGGGATATTTACTTTTTAATGATAAAAGAAGAACTAACATCATTAACATCCATAGATAGAGCATTGCAGTTTGTGCCAAATGGATTGTTTAATATTTTTAAGGTTTGAAGGATTAAAAAATTCTCTTTAGGCATTGCATCTCTATTCATTCACTTTACATCAATAAGGTTTGGAAGGATTTTGTTTTCACATACTCCCCATTATCTCATTCTAAAGGCTTTTTTAGCCAATCATGTTGTTTCTCAAAATATGTTAGAGATGATTTTAATAGGACTTGTCTTTCCTTTAAATTGACCATAACTCTTTGTGGTTCTACAACATTTATAGCCCTCATCAACTTTTAGATGCGACTCCAAGAATTTATGCTAACAAGTTTTTTAGAAGAGACATCCATATCATGTGTGTTTATCTTACTTTTAGAGACTAGACTTTTTGGCATATCCTATGGAAGAGATACAAGCTTATCATTTAGTGCCTATAGATTCTATCCTTCATATTCAAGATCTTATCTCTTCATGCCAAAAAAGATTGATCTTCAACCATTAATTGCATGATGGATGGATAAGTATTGATACTATTGCATTCATTTTAAGAAGTACACTATGAGTCTCTTATACAAAATTCTTACTTTGTAGTCCATTCTCCTTGGCTCTCAAGAATTCAAACCATAATTAGGGTTTAATTTCTTTTCCTTTGACTTGGTTCTTTATAGATTTGACAAGTGAGGCTCAAGCTCAATATTACATGCTTTCTTTAGTGATTTGTGTAGTAAAAACTACCCCTAGGTGAAAGACTCCTCCATATTGGGATTCCTCGCTTGAGGTTTCTCTCCTATAACAATCTTGATTCATTCACACACTTAGTTTGGACTTTCCTAGTGGACTAAAGCAAACTTGGACTTGGATTCACTACATTTTCTTGCCCTTTCATCTTAGTAGATCTGTTGCTTAGAAACTTTATTTGCTTGAAATATCATTCAAAGATTAACTTATATTGCTAGTTACAAAATTTATAATTTCTTCAAAACCATTATTCCTTTTCCTCTCTAAAAAATAAAATCACTATCTTTAAGAATGAAAATATCTCTTAAAAATTTTTAAAAAGTTTTTTCAAATCTACACTAAAGAGGAAAAACTTGCTCTAAAATTCCAAGACAACTAGAACGAACTTAATTACTAAAAGAATACACCTCACACCATGAATAGAATGTTGCCCAAAAGCACACCTTAAAGATCAACTAGTAGTAGAGCAACTCTTAGAGCCACAATTAATTTTTCTCCCATCATTTATAAAGGATTAGGAGCTTGCTTTCAATTGGAAAGTTCAGTGGGCGTCTCTAAAGTAGAAGGATATAAACACAAAAAGCGATTATTCCTACTCTCTCAGTCGTGTCAAATTCTTACAGCAAAAATATGTTTGCACTCTTTGTTGTCGGTGTGGGAATTCAGAGAAGCGAACTTCCTTTTTTGACTTGAACGTGAATGATCGTTGTAGGGTATGAATTCTGATGCTTCCGTGAGAGGACCAAGTTCATTGTTCTACTGTGACGTTGTATATATATAAGTTATTACACCCGCATTAGGCAATTCTAAGAAAACTGGCCAAACTTTTCATTTGATAGTGAGGTTTCTGAAGTGAGGTATGGAACGAGGAGTCAAAATCTAAATTAAAAGATTCAAAGTTCCTACAATTACCTTGATGAATAGTCCGATCCTTTCAACCTGATTGGTTTATTAATTTTTAACTCTTCACATAACAAATTATTATAAATTATAAATGTGCAGTCAGGCGAATATACACTATAACAACTTCAACACTCCCTATCCCATCATTGCAACTCTATTTTACTTGCTGTGCTAATATGGGGGAATCGATTAGAATGTTGTGCTGTCATTGCTGGTCTAACATACCAATTCACAAGTTTAATTTCTATAAAAAATCCACTCGCTGTTTGCTGTTGACGAATGCAAAACAGTTGGATGAAATGATTCTAACCGCATCAAACTGCAATGTCAATGTAAGAATGGTTAAAAAGCTGAAGGTACATGAAGACCCACAGGCAAAGCAGCCTCACCGCAAAGTATCTGCAACACTTTCCTCATACCAAGCCTCTTCCGCGGATCAGGGTTTGAACAAATGAGCCCCACTACAAGCACAATCTCAGCCTCACCCTTATCGTAATTCTCCCCAAGCCTCTGATCAGTAGCATCCAGTAACCTCTCATTTGCATACAGATCCCAAACCCACTCAACCAAAATCACACCTTGGGCGTCTACAGGTTTCTTTCCGCAGACAACCTCCAGCATAAGAGCCCCAAAGCTGAAAACATCTGTTGAAGGAGAAGCCTTACCAGAATGTATAAGCTCAGGTGCAATGTACCCCAGAGTGCCCACCACATGAGTAGTTTGGGGTCTTTGGCTGTGATCATATAACCTTGCTAAGCCAAAATCCCCCACCCGGCCGTTCAGATCATAGTCCAATAATATATTGCTGGGTTTAATGTCCCTGTGCACCACTTTTTTATCCCACTGCTCGTGTAAGTAAAGCAGGCCGCTGGCTACATCCGTAAGAATTTTGTGTCTGTGACGCCATGTAAGATTCAATTCTGGACTGTACAAATTTCTTTCAAGGCTTCCGTTGGACATGTAGTCATAGATGATGAAGATGCGCTCATTTTTTCTGCACCAACCCTTGAGGGGCACTAGATTCCGATGCTGCAGCCTCCCAAGGCTGGAAATTTCTGCCATGAATTCCTCCATTCCTTCTGCTAAATCTTTTGTGATGCATTTCACGGCGATTTCTTCGCCGGAAGGCAGAGTGCCCCTGTATACCTGTCCAAAGCCCCCATAGCCCAGAAGATTGTCGTCCCTGAAACCCTGCGGTAAAACAGAGTGCCAAATACCTTGTTCAGGAGGATTCTGTTTCACATTAAAGAAAATAAATGTTGCGTAATATTACTTTGCAATGACCACACTTTGTAAGATAAAGCAGGCTTCTCATCACTCAATATTGTGTCAAAAAGTGTGTACCCTGCTACCTGCCTTTTTCTCTGAATTTGTTTCTATTATTTCAGTTATAATTAAGGAAATTTGGTTAAAAAGTGTTTCTGAATATTAAAAAAAGTTTGCTATTGAAATCTTTTGTGGTTGTAATAAGATATTTTTCTATTTAATATAGTTACCTTTGTGGTAAAGTTGAGCTCTCTGTAATCAAATTTATGTGGCCAATATTGCAGCTTCCATTTTTTATCGAATTCTGTGTAGTCCTCCTTTTTTAGCTTGAAAAATGTAATGAGAATGAGTCCCAAGCTGATAGCTGTGGAACATATTATAATAATGGATCTGAACTTTGCAGAATTGTGGAACTTGGGGATTTTGACATAAAAGGAAGGAAGATTCAAAATGTCTAGATCTGGAGCCTTATCACTACCAGTTGTGAAGCTCCATGCTAGAATGTAATGGTCCTCAACTAGAGGAGAACTACCTGTTGATGCAAGATAATTCAATATTCCCCCAAAAAGTTAGACAAGAATATTGAAAAAAGTTCATAAATTTTTTCTCAATTAGATGTAATATAGTATTTTAGTAGAATCCATAAACAATTACATCAAAAACCACTTAAACATATTTGAGTATTTTCACCTTCTAAGAAATATTAAAATTTTCTTGTTCTTGTTCTCTACTCTACCATTGCTCTTTCTTTCTTTCCCACAAATATTTGCTACTTCTACTAGTTAGGTATGCCCATAAAATATTACAGGTTTTTATAATTTAAACAAATAGATATAATGAATTGTAATAGAAAACTTTCGAACGTCATTTGATAATTTAACAAAAGCCTTAGATGCGCTTAGATACTAGATATATATGACCATGCACAAAGCATATCAAAAGTTTAAACGTTTAGAAAAATGTCTCAATGAAAAAGTGTCATGGAGTATGATCAATCATTAATGAATAAACTTTGACCTTAGAGGTATTTGTTGTGACAACATTGTAAATCTAGAAAATAAACACTCATGCACACAATTATAATGAGATGAGTTATTATATAGATTGTAAAAAGGCAATTAATTATTTATAGTAATTTTATCTAAATGATAACCAGTTCTAAATTTCTTTCAATTCAAACTATAACAATAACACTTTTTACAAAATGATTTAATACATGTTTTTCTAATTTATCAATATATAATCCCATGGTTGACATGGTATTTTTAAATGAACCAAATGCTGATATCTTTGTTTGCAAAGGAACATTTTTTATTTACACATTATACTAAAGTTGTATGGTATAATGCTAATTTAAAAGGAAATTATTTGACTCATAATTTTAGTTAATTTTTTTATTAAATATCTTTAAATTATATCATCAATATTAATTATGAGGTTATTTTAAAGAAAAACATAATAATTTTATAAAGTTCAATAAAAAGAAATAGTGTTTGAAATAGATAATGAAAAATTTTAAAAGTTAGTTTAATGAATTTAAGCTAATTCAACTGTATCTATTTTTTTGTATTAATTGTAATTTAGAAATGTATGATTATATGACATTACATATTTTATTTAAATGAAATCTCTCTCATCTTATAAAAATATATTTCTTTTGGATTAATAAGTATATATTGTGTTTAAGAAGCTCTTTACATATACATATGCACATATGTATAGAGGTTCTTAAACACAATATTTCTTTTTAATCTAAAAGAAATATATAAAAGGAATAGATTAGATTTTTTTTTATAAATCTTGTGTGAGTTGTCTTTTAGTTTAAATAAAATAGTATTGTACAGATGAAAAGATTATTCTTAGCATTTTTCTCCATTTATTTTAGACTCACTTTGACCATTAGTTTTAATGTGATAAATTAATGAACAATTTGTGTAGTTATATGCAAGAGTTGACATACAATGCACACTATATTAATTTTGAGTCCCTATCCCCTAACAGTTTGGATCTAACTTTCACATTTGTTATTTTGCACCTTAATTGAAAACTAAATGAACAATTTGACCCCCAAAGTTTCAAAATCTAAATATAGGCCCAAGTTAAGTCACTTTCAAATTGTTGTTGTCCACCAACTCAAGCACATAATATTTGAATTGTGGTGCTAGAATATTTTATAAAAGAACAAGTCCTAATTTATTTTGGGGATCCATCAATAAGTACTTATGAATTAAAAACTATATTGAAAAGCATCTAGGAGCATTGCATCAACATTTGAGGTCATTAGGATACCATACACACCTAATTTTTATCGAGATTTTTCTAGTTTGTTTAAAATCACTAAATCAATGAAATAGTTTGACTAAAGAAAAATGAAACTTAGCAAGTTTGTCATAACCTAATTCTTGAACCATTAGATTCTTCTCAAAATGCTTAAAATAATTTTTCTTTTCTTTTTTATCCCCAGTGTTTGATTTGTTTGTTTTCTTACATAAAATATATAAATCAATTAGATTCACACAATAGATGTATCTTATAGCATTTCAATATCTAATATCATCCATTCATCTAATCAAACCAAGGTCATTATTACAAATAATAAATCCTATACTCCAAGAAATGCAGTTTGATAGCTACATCCACTTCTTCTCCCCTTTTTAAGAGAGGGATTAGAGCTTAATTACATGTGGGAAGATTTCTCGTGGGCCCTTAAGGTGTGTGTCCAAGCTATAATAGCATGAACATGAGAGTGATTGTTCCTCTCCCACTAAAATAGAGGGAGCATATTCTTTAGGTTATGGATGATGTGTTAGACAAATAGATAACATTAAATCCTTTTCAAGAAAGCCTTCTTCATGAAGTAATATTCCTTTAGAAATAATGAACCTCATATAATAACATAAATATATAATTATTATTAATATCTCATGTTTAAAAACACTTCTATAATATTATATTAATTTTTAAAACTTTAAGATCATAATAATACAATTTTTTTTTTTCAAATATTCGTATAGATAGTTTATATAAAACTTTCATATATATAATGTATATAGAACCTTCATATATATATTTATATAGTTTATACAAAACCTTCATCTATCTATATATATATACTTTATACATTTTTATTGATGTGACATTATAAACTGTTTCAAATTTTTATTCAAAAAGAAAGGAAAGAGGAGTCCCCCTTTGTGCTGGTTTAGGTTTGGTATCGTAGCGTGGATGTAATTCCAAGAAAAAGTAATTGGGAGATTAGACTTTGAACTTCTAATAAAATAAAATTTGACGCGCAACTACAATCTTTACAGAAAGAAAGATGAAAAATCCAAATCCAAATCTTTCTTCGACACCAGAACATTGAACTCGTTTTTCTCAGCAGTGCCTTTTGGTAGTTTTTTAATTCTTAGGTGGTGAGGGAACACGAAAAGTTAGCTCTCTTTTTTGACTGGAATGTGAATAGTGGTTGTGGGGTACGGGCTAAACTTATCATTTCAATTTATGCTGCTAAGATGTGACTAGACAAATGTTGATGTATTCATAAAAACATATCCAAACATGTAAGAACACTGCATTAACATCTCAGATCTTCAAAACATACCAGACCTAAGATTGCATTAACATCTAAGATCATTAAAACCTGGAAGACATCACAAAAAGATTTATTGAAAACGAAGAGGACACATTTTTATATACTCAATTTATTATGCCAAGATTTGTTTTCCTTGTGATACAGCAACCATTATCTCTACGTATTCCGTCTGAGTAATAGACATGCAATAAAATAGATTTTTGAGCTTTTATTAGATGTGCAATTGTAATCTTTATAGAAAGAGGGATGAAAAATCAAGAACCTTAGGTAGTGTACAAGGGAAAAGACGTTACCTGTAGACGCAGAAAACCCAACGTACATGTACTCTTCTATAATACCGTCCAAATCCAAATCTTTCTTCGACACCAGGGCTTTCTGCGGCTTCGCCTCTCCAATTGCTGCAATACTTATGTCCAGCTGTTTAGAAGCGCCGTCATAGTCGATCCAGGCCCTTATATTATGCCCGCTCTTCAGATTAATGGGCGTCAAACTGTTCCCTTCCCAATAACCAGCAGGTTCAGCCAACAACGATTTGACGCCGTTGAGATCGATTCCCACATGGTTGCCGTCCTTATTATCTACGCCAATGCTCTGACTTGTGTCGAATTCTACAGCGAAAAGATGGTTGTAGTCTTTACCATCGCTGGATATGTTGAGGAGGCCCAGGTACTGCGTGGCGAAAGCGCCTTTGAGAGCGGTGGTGGGCGTCATGACGAAGCAGAGCCCGTCGGCCCCGCCCGAGCGGGCATGTGGGACGATGGCGAATATGAAACTTGTGCTGAATGAGATTACAGAGCCATTTCTTTTCATGGGGACGGCCTTGTCCAAATAGGCACGGCCAATGACGCGCTCGGAGTGATTTGTGAGGCGGATTGCGTTGGATTGTATGGAGGCAGCCGCAACATATTTGATTGTGGTTGTGGTGTTGAAGTGGTTGAAGACGAAAGTTGTGTTCTGGTGAACACCCTGAGCTGCCGTTAGAATGATTGAGAGGCAGAGAATCAGAATCTGCATCTTCGCTATTGAATTAGATCTCTCTGAGTAGTGTTTCTTTTGAGTGGGCGGTTTGTGTTGTAATGGGGAGAAGAGTCCAGAAAAACGAGCATCCTTTTTAGAGGGGAAAGATAATTTTGAGTCCATGTGGCGATCTTGTCGTGGAGTGAGGTAGTCGAGGAGGACTAAAAATGTAAAGATTGAATAAGAAGTCAAAGAAGAAAACGTGGAGCGAGTTCCAACTCTAGTGACGCCGCAAGTTCCTAAGCCCATACATCGGATTTGGTCTATATTTGAATTTTACATGGAGCGCAACGACAAAATTGATGGAACCATTTTTGAGGTTGTGGGGGACATTGATGGAAGTATAAAAAGTAATATTTTTTTAATGAGTTGCACACATTATCATCATCATCACTTGTTTATATAGAAAGAGGATAATATTACTTTGCAATATATTCATAGTATAAAAGTCTTTATGAAACAAGGGACTAGTAAGATGCATGATACCAAGTAATATAGAGAGCACATTAAGGTTTTTTTTTCTATTTGTTTTGTTTTAGCATCTTTACAATTGGAGTTTGGTAGATTTTTGAGAATATATCGGTTTCTTATTGATTTCAAGTTTCCTTTGTTATAGTTGATTGTTGAGAATGAGTCTCGAGATGATAGCTACTAAACATATTATAATAATGGGTATGAACTTTGTAGAATTGTGGAACTTGGGGATTTTGACATAAAAGGAATAAACTGTTTAAATCACACACACTAAGCTTTGACTTCTAGAATTAAAAGTGTTAAACACTCAGAGTTGACTGACATTCTCTACGCTTAATATGTTGCTTAGTGTGTGTGGTTTAAGGTTGGCCTAAAAGGAAGGAAGATTGAAAATGTCTATATCTAGAGCATTGCCACTACCAGTTGTGAAGCTCCATGCTAGAATGTAATGGTCCTCAATTAGAGGGGAACTACCTATTGATGCAAGATAATTCAATATTCTCCCAAAAAGTTAGACAAGAATACTTAAAAAGGCTCATAAAATTTACATTCACTTTCACAAATCTTTTTCAAAACATAATTTGTACACCATTTTTTTCTAATTGAATGTGATATGATATTTTATTGGAATCTATAAACAATTACGTCAAAACCTCTTAAACATGCTATGTATTTTCATCTTGTAAGAAATATCAAAATTTTCTCTCTCTATAATATACATACTCTAACATTTTTTTTTATCGGTAACAAGTATTACAATTTCAGCTGCTCTACAACATTCCATTAACTTAAGAAAATATGGGGTCTCGCCCCTACAATATAGTCGCTTTTGACTGGAGCTATGAACCAGTGGGGTCTCATGCAGCATATCGGTCCTTCATAACCATAATACTCCTTATATATCCCTTCTCCTTATCTCTCCACAATACTCCTTATATCTCTCGCTCCTTATCTCTCCATATCTCCTTCTCTCTCCACAAGACTCCTTATGCCTCCCTCCTTATCTCTCCAAACACCTTATATCTCCCTAACCAACTCCTCATCGCTCCACAACCAACTCCTTATCACTCCACAACAACTCCTTATCGCTCTTCCTCAACTCCTTATCACTCTGCATCAAAGACCTCCAAATCACACCGCTAGCCTACAGTTGGGCTAAGTCATGGCGCTTGACAACAATACCCATGAGTGCGTGTGGGGAGTACAACCTGTCACTCATCGTCCGCCACTAGCGCGAAGGTTTGCAAGAGACTCGAACCATTGACCTCCCCATTCCGGGGCTCATGACTTTACCGTCACACTGTGGGGTAAACCCCATACATACTCTAACATTACTTCTTCTTTCTTTCAAACAAATAATTGCTACTTCTACCAATTAGTTATGTTCATAAAATATTAGAAAATTTTAAAATTTAAACAATTAGAATTGACGAGTTGTAATGGAAAACTTTCTAACATCCTTCAACAATTTGACAAAAGCCATAGGTATGCATGGGTACAGATATAGGACCATGCACAAAGCATATAAAAAGTTTTAAGTTTTAACAAAAAATTTCAATGACAAAGTGTCACGGAGTATGATCTATCACTAATGAATATACTTGGACCTTAGATAGATTTGTTGTGATGACATTATAAATCTTGAAAAATGAACACTTGCACATACAAAATTACTATGAGATCATTTATTATATAGATTATAAAGCTACTTTATTATTTATAACAATTTGATTTATTTCAATTTATACTTTTTTGTTTGGAAAGGAACTTTTTTTACTTACATATTATACTAAATTTGTTCAATATAATGCTTATTTATAAAGAAAATATTTGAGTCAAATAATTTAGTATCTCTTTTTAATTTATTAAATATCTTTTTATATATATTTTTTATCGGTACTGGACTGTTTTTAAGGTGTTGAACAATGCTTTTGACTAGACCTATGAATCAGTGAGGCCACATTTTTTAGGAACCTCATCTTTAGAGATGTTTGACAATTCCATACTTATATCTCCTTTGCCATCCTAATATTTCATGCGTGTAGGCATCTCCTTATCTCTCTGATGTTGCATGCAAGTGTATGACCTCCTCCTTCTATGCGTCCACCTTATATGATAGCCCACACTAGCATGGACCTTGTGTGAGCCAAGCGGGGATTTGAACCTTAGGTGCACCATTAACAATGCAACCACTTAACCATCACACTACAGGATGAACCCCTAAATATCTTTTTATATTATCAAATATTAATTATGATGTTATTTTAATGAAAAACATAAATTTCATATATGAAAAATATATCCATGTAAAATTATTGGTTTCAAAAAGTTAAATAAATAAGAAGAATGTTTGAAATAGACAACAAAAATAATTTAAAGTTAGTTCAATATTTTTTTATAATTCAATCATATCTAAATTATTTTATTATTATTTATATTTAATAAATATATAATTATATGACATTACATATTTCAAATGAAATCTATTTTTAACTTATAATAATATATTTATTTTAATATGTTTCTTTTAGATTAATAGGTCTATATTGTGAACCTAAGAACCCCTTTATCATAAACACAACATTTCCCTTTTAATCCCAAGGAAACATATAAAAATAAATAGATTAGGTTTTTCTTCATAGATGTTGTCTGAGTTATCTTTAAGTTTAAATAAAATGACATTGTAAGGATGAAAACAGTATTCTTAGGTTTATTCTCTATTTATTTTGGACTCACTTTGATTGAATTTGCTTTGAGTATGATAAATTAATGAACAATTTGTGTAGTTATGCGCAAGAGTTAGGATACACTCCACACTATATTAGATTTTGAGTCCCTATCCCACAATAGTTTGGACCTAACTTTTACATATGTTGTTTTCCACCTTAGTTGACAACTACGTGGCCAATTTGACTCCCAAACTTCCAAAATCTAATTTAAATATAGGCTCAAATCACTTTGAATTTGTTGTTTTCCACCAATTCAAAAACAAAATATTTTAAGTTATGGAGCTAGAATGTTGTATGAAAGAACAAGCCCTAACATATTTTAGAGATCTACCAACTAGAGCACTTATCCATTAAAAAGTATATTAAAAAGCATCGAGAAGCATTGCGGCAACTTTGGAGATCATTAAGATATCATAAACATCTAAATTTCTACTTGGATGTTTTTCTAGTTTGTTTAAAATCATTAAATCATTAAATCAATTAAAAAATTTGGCCAAAGAAAAAGGAGAGTAGCAAGGTATGAGAATTCTTAAGCTATTAGATTCTATTCAAAATGTTATAGTATATTTTTTCTTTTCATTTTTATTTCTCGTGTTTGATTTGTTTGTTCTCTAACCTAAAATATATAGATCAACTAGATTCATACGATATATATATATGTATCGTATAACATTTAAATGTCCAAGACCATGCATTGATGAATGTAAGCAAACCAAGGACATTATTAGAATTAAAAACTATACTCAAAGCAATGCAATTTGATAGCTTAACCACTTCCTCTCCTTTCCTTAGGAGAGGGATTAGAGTTCACCTACATGTGGGAAGATTTCTCGTGAACCCTTAAGGTGGGCATCTCCAAACTAAAATAATATGAACCTGAGAGTGATTATCCCTCTCCCACCAAAATAGAGGGTGCATGTTTCTTAGATTATACATGATGTGTTAGACGAATATGTGACATTAAATCCTCTTCAAGAAAGCCTTCTTCATGAACTAATCCTCTTCCTCAAGATGATCAACCTCCTCCTTTTGATATAATGATTTATATATAATTATCTTTAATATTTCATATTTTGAAAGCACTTTTATAATATTATATTAATTTATAAAATTTAAAATCATAAACATGAAATCCATTTTTGTTACGAAACTTCCTATATATATTATTGATGTCACGGTATAAGCAGTTACAAGTTTTTATTCCAAAAAATAAAGGAAATAGGAGTCTCTCTTTGTGTTGGTTTAGCTTTGGTATTGTAGTGTGGATGTAATTTTGATTAGGAAAATCCATGTTAAAAGATTCAAAGGCTTATTGTTTTTGGATTTACTTTTGTATGGATGGATGACAGTTCATGTAAATAGACTTATTTATGAAAAAATAACAAACAAATATTGAGATGAATTAAAAAATGGTGAGAAGATAATTTAGATTCAAGTTAGGAGGTTATTATTGATTTTATTTATCGCTTTAGTTTCTAAAAAGTGATAGATGTGGATTTTAATATTAAAATATTTTTTCAATTTAGATAATTTCTTTTTCTTTTTCAATGATAAAAATTTAAATGTGATTTCTAAAAGGTAATATTCTTAAATTTTTTAATTAAAAATTAATCTTCAAAATGATGTGGACTGCATAGAGTTAATATAGAACTACATATATGAGTTATAAGCATTATAGTAATCAGTTGCAACATAAAAGGCATTTCACTGAAAATATCATAAGAATCGAAACATGGTAATGCTACTATGTAATTCTTCTACATTTTGTGATCACTTCCACAAAGCAGATAAGAGATAACTAGGATGCACAATATTAAGTGATGTAGTCATGATTGGTAGGTCCACTTAAAGATTGTCCAACCATGCAACCAAATCCACAAACACACATAAACATACTAAAGTTTGTCTGAGAAGACTATAGTATGAGACCTTAGCCTTTAATGATACATAAACACACTCAAGCTACAATATACAAGCTTATGAGCTCATATACATTACAATGGTTTGATTTTATGACCAAAACCTATTTTTAATTTTTTTTTTATTACTCTCCAAATATGATCTATCATGAATGATGCATCACTCCTTTTCTGATGATGATGAATAATGTTTATATTAGTGAGCTCAACATTTGGATCATCCACAAGATATTTTATACGGTATTATACAAGACATTGTTGAAAATCGCCCAGTCCATATGGCGATCTTCTCGTGGAGTGAGGACTAAAATCATAGCAGACAAGAAGTCAAGGAAGAAGAAGACGTGTACCAAGTTCCGACTATACTGGCGCCGCAAGTTCGTAAGCCCATGCCATCAGATTTGATGTATATTTGGTTTTTTACAGTGGAACACAATTCTCCCCAAAATAATGTGCAACAACAAAATTGATGGAATTATTTCGAGGTTGTGGAGACATTGATATCAAGTATAAAAGAATTTTTTTTTTAAAAGTAAAAAAATTAATCTTTTGCAAAAATTACATATGACTTGCACACATCATCATCATTTGTTTATATAAAAAGTATTCTACATATAATATAATAAGATTTAAAAGGGTGTAATATTATTTTGCACTCTATTCAAATTGTAAATGTTTCTATAGTATAAGAGATTAGTAAGATGCATGATATCAAGCAATACTGAGAAAATATCACAATTTTTTTTCATTTGTTTTGTTTTAGGATTTTCATCTTTATAATTGGAGCTCGATCGATCTTTGGAAAGATATTGATGTCTCATTGATTTTTAGTCTTCTTTTCTATTGTTGATTGTTTATGTGGGGACCATCATCCATGTAAGTAATGTGTTGATTAGTTAAGTATTTTTACATTAGTATAACTTCGTTTGTGGGGGTTCATGATTTATCCATTAGTATTGGGTATATCTTTGACATTGAAACCACTTAGTTTTGAATACTTTTAAGTTGAATATTTGTATGCAATACCCTCATGTACTAGCTCAAATGATCTGTCATGTGCATATTTTTCCCATGTCATCTTGCTAAAGACTCTTATTGAAGTTAAATTAAGGTTTAATTATGTACATTTCCTAGATTTTTTCAAGGAAAGGCATTTGCAAGGATTTAATTGTTTCCTACAAGTTTAGATTCTTGACATACAAATGATTCTTAAGAATGCATGGTTTTCAATTAATCTTGTAGTAATTACAAACTAACAATTTTGGAGACTTTCTAGTTGAATATTTGCTTGCAATTCCTACTTTCCTAACACCTTAACTTGACTTTCATGACACTAAATGCATTTGCAATGCTGTTACTTTAGTTTAAGTTACTACTTTGTCTCTACTTGCTAAACCCTTGTGCATTAGCTTAAATCTATTATTACATGCCTCTTTTTCCATACTTGTTAACATGTTGACATTTCTTATTGCATTGCACTAGGTTTTAACTATTTGCTTGATGGTTTTATAGGTGAAGACATTTGAAAGGGTGTTTGTATTCTCTAAAATTTAATATTCTTTAAATTCAAGTAATTCTTAGTGTATTGGGGTTTTCATGTAGTGTACTAACTACAAACTACTTGAAATCTTCACCTTTTTGTTCAATTGTGTAATTTTGAAAAGATTGATAACATGGACTTTTGCTAGGCTTGCCATGAGCCATACACCTCCACGTTAACATACTTAAAACTAACTATTTCAATATGTTTGCATATTTTGTAGGCAAAGGCATTTGCAAGGGTGTTTTGTTTCTAGATTATCGATATTGAATAGAACTTTAAGATTTTAGAGTTCTCGAGTAGGCTTGTAATAACCAAAAACTAGTACAAACATCCAAACTTTGGTGAGTGCATCAAATTAAAGATAAAAAAGTGGCCAAAAGTCATTTTTTCTATATGTAAACATTTTTTAACACACAAATGAAACATGATCTATACAAATCAAAAAACACACCTTTTTCCGTCATAAAAAGATAAAAACACACACCATGGGTTTGGGTTTGTTAACCCACAACCTCAAAAATCTCTCAAGAACTTGAATTGTATTATTTTGAAAGTGCATTCTAGTTAATATAGTCATTTGAAAGCCTCCTCTTTACATTTCTCACAATATTGCATTGAATTAGGTTGTTGTAATCTTTGTCGTCGCTCGATAGGTTGAGGAGGCCCAGGTAGGTGGCGAAAGCAAAACAAAGCTTCCTTTCTTGGCTGGACTTACATGGTGGTTGTGAGGTATGAATTGAATGTCTCTGAACTACTAACAAAGGGTTTTTCCTCAATCTTGGACTATATTTTCAGAAGAACAAACAATTGCGCTCTTCTTATTAAAACAGACACAAGGATGGTGTTAAGTTGTGGATAAAATGGAGGGTGGAAGTCATGATAGACAAGCAAACCTCCTAACCAAAGAAGCAGAAATTTCCAAAAAAAATTGACTATATCTGATTTTTTGTGAATATGTTTCGTAGACAATTTTTTCCCCACAAAAATGCCCCCTTTTTAAAAATCATTGACCATAATTTTCAACACTTTTTTGTATTTAATTCGTATTTAAAGTGCATTTGAAACCTTAATCAATCTCCTGCCAATTTGTGAAACCCTCAAAACTTGCAAAATGGTGAAATATTTAATGAATAGTGCGTTGTGTGATATTTTTAGGGCACAATGCAACTGGGAGTTTGTTGAGACATCCATAGAAGGCACAACTAGTTGCAAATTCGCGAGGAGTCAAAAAGTGGTGCGTTTGAGTCAGAGTTTTTTGTTGTTGTAACACTACTGCGAATACATTCTATAACTTCATGCCATATAAATAGTATTGACATAAAATTCAACTAGTACATACAAATAGATGAATAAATTGTTAAATAAATTTTTTAATGTGCACATCACAAGGATCTTTCAATTTAAATTAACAAGATATTAAGCCTTAAATCATTAATTTATTTTTGATTAAAAAAGCAACGTTAACTAGGGCGTTGACCCTTTACATAGCCAAAAGGTTCTCAATTTTAAACAGACCAAGCAAGGGTGCAAACCCCAAACAAACAAAGTTAGACAAGCCAAACAAACCTGCCAAACCTGCAACAACCCAACCCAATTCAAGAGTCGGGAGAAATACCCAAAAATTGACGAAGGGGGGGCTGGGAAAGGGGGGTAGATTTTCCCTTCCGCCTACAACAAACAATCGTCCAGGAAAAACTATCATTAGGAACATTTAAAGAAAAATCAGGCAGGGAAGACCCTGCAGAGTCACCGCCAAACTAGTGCTGCAGAACTACATCAGATTATTGTTGAAGAACAACATCAAGAGTAGAATTGCCAGGAGGAGCGAAGTTGTGGAGCAGAAGCAATAGATGTAGGAGCCAAGGGGCCAGAAGAGTCCATGACAACAATAACATCAACAAAGGCTTCATCAGTAGCAAGGGGCACCTCATCTCGAGAGGATTCAACTGAGACAGAGTCTGAAGCATTAATTGTCAAGTGATCTTCAGTAGCATCCTTCCACCAAGTAGCAATGCCTCTGTGGTGAGAGAGAGAACAATCTGAAGCTAAGTGTCCCATTGAGAAGCACCTTCGACAGTGAAAGGAGAGGCCCTCATAATCTAGCGGTTGAGTCCATGGCCTATCCCCAACCATAAGAACCATATCCCTAGGGAGGGCTAGAGATATGTTGACATCAATTAATAGGCGAGCAAAGGTAGAATGACCCATGGAGAACATGGCATCATCAACCTTCAAGAAGCTGCGAATGGAGTTACCAATGGCCTTGAAACAAGAAGGCTCCCAGAAATGGAGAGGGAGATTGGGGAGGCGGACCAAAATCGGACGAATAGAGAGAGATTCAGTAAAGGGGTTGAAGGAAGAAGACCAGGGCTTAATAATGAGAGAGTGATCCCCCCAAGTCCACAGCTTTCCCAGAACCAAATCACGGTCAAGAGTAGAGGTAAAAGAAGCAATGAAAAAGCCTTTAGCACAAGGGAAAAGCTCAATGCCATGAGCAACTAAAGGCTTCCAAGAATCACTCACCCAGCGATGAAGGTCTGGAAGAGAAGGCCAAAACCTAGCAAATCTGCAGACCAAAGCACTATGTTGATAGAAATCAATATTCTCCACAACCTCCTGGCCACAAACCACAACAAGGGAAGTCTTGGCACAAGGAAGACGACAAAGGCTTCCAAGAGGATAGAAATTAATTTGTTATTACAAGTGAATGGTCCATATTTTGAGGTTATATCTTTGCTCATTGTTAATACTTCATATTTTATGTCTCCTTTATTATGGTTTAATTTTGTCTCTACTTCTTATCTACATCAAATGTTAAATAACAATCTCAATGTGCACATCTCAAGAATCTTTCAATTTCAATTAAAAAGATAAAAAGCATACATACATTTTATTTTGGTGAGACTTCCATCCAAAGAGAGTATTTTATTGTTATAACAAATGAATGATCTATATTCTGATCTTATATTTTAGCTCACTGTGTCTATATATCTTATGTCTACTTTATGATGGCTTGATTTTGTGCCTACTTCCTATCTTGATTTTATGAATAAATAAATTGTCACTATGAAGATTGGTTGGTTGTTTGGTCCAAACAACATTTGATAGTCTATCTTTTTCTATAGTGATAGCCTTGTAAATTAGTTATCTGCAAAGAAATAATCCATATTCTTGGCTTAATGGGCTGAATTTAATGTTAATTTAGACCCTCTATCATATCATTGCTTTGCTTGATGAATATGACAATGCTAAAGTTTCAACTTTTTAGATAGTGTCATTACTAGAAGTGAAGAGGTATTGTTATGTGTAGGTCATATTTTGTCTTTGTAACATTTTATAGTTCTCTCAAGTTGTAGTACAAAAACCCTTGGCTACATAAAAACATCAGCGTAATGTTTAACGTAACCCAATATTGCACCAATATATCTAATATTTGTTACATCAAGTCTTAGTCATTGCGACTTTGTATGCTTATTTTGATATTATGTATATCTATCCTAAAATGTGTTTTAATGTCTATCTTCCACAAAGTTACTTAATATGAATCAGTATTTTGACTTAAATAGTTTGGTTTAATAGAATTTAAGCTTTTGAATTTGACTTGGTTTTGTACTTTGAATCTTTGAAAATGCATTTCTATGCCCATTTGACTCTACTTGTTATGAGAAATGGTTTCTCTTTTATCAACCGATTAGATTTTTATTTGTATGATATATTCTTTAAAGTTTCCTACTTAAAAAAATCATACTGATAAAATGTTTTTTTTTTCTTTTATCCTACTAGAATGCAAACATGTTTATTGTAATTTTTTTGAAGTCCTATTAAGTTTTCAAAGGTTATTATGATAGTACAGTCTTTGTGATTAAACATTCTTTTGATATTAATAATAATTTAGAATGCAATGTTGTTAATAACATTTTACTTTCCACTTACATTATACAACAAGACTCGCATATCATGGAACTATTCTATTGTTAACTTAGCAATAATTTTTCAACTTCGTACAAAACTTACCAAAGAATCATTTAGTAGCAAAGCTTACATGCTAGATTGCATTCTGCTATTATAGACAAACTTTTCATTTGGACAATTCATGGGCTAAACTCTCTATTTTATTTTCTCTCTATATCTCTATGCTATAGAAATGCCTTAAATTTCAAAGACAAGTAGATTTTATTTCTTTTTCAACATGTTTTAATATATATATATTTTTTAATCCAATTTTTTCTCGTTTCAATCTCAATTATTTAAAAAATCCAGTACTTTTAGTTTGTCATTTTTTCCCTAAAATATTTTTACTGCTATGCTCCTATGATTCTATTAATAATAAAAATTAGAATAGACCTCCACATGCTAAAAATGGACAAATTGTTCCAACAAACAACAACTTTGTAGCTCATTTGAACAATGATGATAGGATATCTAAGATATTGCAACCTAAACAGAAGAAATAAATGCCTTATCAAAGAAGGAAAAAAAAAAGACCAACAAGCACTTTCAAAATCTGAGAAAAGTTTGAATGAAGATATTGCAAAGAAAGGAGATGAATTCAAAGCAGTAATGGAAGTAAAAAAAAGCTTGGAATATTCTATTATGCAGTTGAGAGAACAATCAAAAGTAGCTTGGATGAAATTAAACTTGATATTCCCCTCATTGTGGAACCCAATGAGCCTAAAAGCAATGAAATGGATATTGACAAGCTCTTGGGTAATTAGTTCTTCAACCAAGAGAAATGTTTTCACTAGGTTTTTGGTGAAATTAATCTTCTGAAATAGGGGATCAAGGACATTATAGACACTTTCACTAAGAATCTGACACCTGATAAAGCTGATAAACTTCTGAAGTTGACCCAAAAATTACGGAGGATATCAAGGTCATGAAAACCGAGCATGAGGCTAGGATTGATAGGATGGAGAATGATATTCAGGACTTAAAGGGTAAACTCAAGGGTTTAGTGGAGATCAGTAAGGAGGCAATGTATAACAGTGCGGAAGGTCTCAAAAGAGTGAACGAGGAAATTGCGATTCAGAAAGCTCATTTGATCAGATCCGACATGTCCTCTGACATTAACTTGGACAAGAAGGACCAAGATGTCAAGACTTCCATGGGGCCCTCTACCAGGACCAGGAGGAAAAAACAAGAAAGGGGAGTTTGAGATTTATCATGGATGAACTCGAAATGATCAACAATAGGACGATCTAGAAGAATATCGAGCTCTTGAAAGATATTAGTTAGTTGTTTTCTGGTTTGTATTTTTTTGCTTGCGTTGTGTTTTTTGATGTTAGTCTCTTTGGGGTGCTTCCCATGTTTCTATTGTTGTTTAGCAGTTGTTTAGACTCTGGTTTAACTCTGTTTATTTTTTGATGGAATTGGGTTTCAGATCCTTGTAGAACTCGTTTATCTTAATAAAAAAAATCAAAAGTAGCTTGCAGGTCTTTCGAAGCTAAGAGTATTGAGCTTTTATCAAAGTTCAGAGAGGGAAGCAATGATTTAGCTTGATGCAAAGGTTGCTGAAATTGAAAAACAAGTGCAAGAGTGATTTGGAGAGGAGTTTGAAAAAGAGCTTATAAAGAAGGAAAACGAATCATAAGTTGCAATTTTTGAATAGATGGAAATGGTTGAGTTGTTAGAGGAAGACATCGCAGAGAAAGAAGAAGAATGCCAATCAATGTATTTAGAAAGAAAGAACATGAAAGCTAGTTTGTTTTGTAAGAAGAATGCTAGTCAATGTATTTAGAAAGAAAGAACATGGAAGCTAGTTCATTTTGTAGTTGAAGAGACAAATATAGGCGATTTCTGAAGAGTCGAGGGCAACTCAGCTATCTTGGGAATCTAAAAGGGACAAGATTTTATCACAAGTTGCAACAAAATAAAGGGAATTGAGGAGATGGGTAGGAGTCATGAAGTGTTGTAGAAGGCATGAGAAGCTGAGGAAGAGGGATTGTTGTTTGCATTGTGCAAATGTGAGGAAAAAGCTACAAACATTTTGAAGAAAAATGAAGTAGATGTCTGTCGATTGAACCACAAATATGAAAAAATGTTCATTGATTACAATTCATTAAAGGTCCAATTGAAGGAATCTAATGACATTCTCTCTTCTATCAAAGATGAGAGGCCGTTACAAGAAGCTTTGTCAGCAAAGTGGTTGGAAGCTTTGATTATAGACAATAGAACATTGAAAAAAAAAACAATGAACTTCAACATATGGTCAGTCAAGTACAAACAATACTCAAAGTTGAATCATCAATATTAAATTTCTAAAAAGCATCTTAAACAAGAAATTAAATGACTACAAATGAATACAGGACACACAAGATCTATACTTGAAATCCCAATTGGAAGGGGGAAAGAAGTGATTGTTGAAAATGCTGGACTTGACTATGAGATTCAGCAATTGAGAAAGAGTTAAAAGAAATGCAAGGAACACATGCCAAGGTAGTGGAAAAAATGGGATTACTTAAGGAGTATGAGTCACTGCATGAGGAGTTTACAAGAAAATACCATGAGTTGGATGAAAAAGAGTTAAAAATTTTGTCAATGAGAGTGAGAAGCACATAAATGAGATTTAGTCATTGGATAAGACAAGGGTTTCCTTGTGAGTCGGAAAGTATGTTGTATGGAGGTTGGAGGAAGTAACCCTGAGATCTGAGGAAATTCAGGAAAAACTTTTGCTTAAGTAACAAGAGAGTGCTAAATTTAGACGATTGAGTGTCAGAATTGCATACAAATTTAGCAACAACAAGTTCAGCGTACAACTCCATAACAGCTGAGCTGAACAAGGTCACAAATGTTTTTAAGGGTAGCCTTGAAAGAAAATTGTTTACTCCAGAATTGAATCTTACATGACCTCAGACACACAAAATTCTTATACATGGCTTCCGTTGGACATGTAGTCGTAGATGATGAAGAGGCGCTTATTTTTTCTGCACCAGCCCCTTGAAATCTCCCAAGGCTGGAGATTTCTGCAATGAATTCCTTCATTCCTTCCCTGCAGTCTTTCGTGATGCATTTCACGGTGATTTCTTCGCCGGAAGGCAGAGTGCCCCTGTATACCCGCCCAAAGCCCCCATAGCCTAGAAGATTCTCGTCCCTGAAACCCTGCAGTATAAAATTAGATTTGCCATTAACCAAAAATACAATTGTTTCAAACATATGATAAATTTTTGAAAAAATATGGTCTTTTGTGGACGTAATGA